>NW_026880081.1:0-30125 GCF_032173495.1 Musca vetustissima
TAAACCAAACCCCCCAGTAAAACGAAATTTGCGCCTTGACCAGACCCGACAAGTAGCATTAGTCGTTATCGGAGGAACTCATGTGGATGCTACAGTAGATAGAGGGGCTACAAGATGTTTTATCAGCAAGGCATTTGCTGGTAAGAACGAGAGAAATTGTACAAAGCTTCGCCATTGTGACACTAGCAGATGGAACAAAGCAACAAGTCGACAACGCACTGGAAGTAGACGTTGTAATAGGAGATACAACAACAAGAGAGAGGGTGCTCATTATGGATGAGACCAAAGAGGAGGTAATACTCGGTTTGGATTGGTTTGTGAGGTGTAACGCCCAGATTACGTGCGCGGGGTTAACCTGTAAATTCGAGAGACCGAGTGCAAAAATTGATGAGATAGTAGAGAGGAATCTGAACCTTACTGCAAAGGAGTGCGTATCGCCACCGCTCGAGCCAGGCGACCACTCAGAGGCAGACGAACCTCAGACCGAGGGACGGACAGAAAGTGTCCTAATCAGAGACCCCAGTCCCCAAGAACAACAAAAAATCGAAGCCTTCCTAGAAGAGGAACTACAGAAATTTATGGAAATGCATGGGCTATCGACCGCAGCTGAGCACAAAATAGTACTCACGGATGATCGACCATTTAAGTTGCGTTACGCCCCACGAAACCCGGCAATGCTGGAAGTTATAGACGGAAAAATAAACGAACTCTTGGTGAATGGGTATATAGAACCTATATAGTCTAGGAGTGCATACAGTTCGCCAATCACCCTGGCTAAGAAAAAGAATGAGACATGGAGATTATGCATGGATTTCCGCCATCTGAACCGCAAGTCCGACCCAGATGCATATCCGTTGCCCAGGATATCCTCCATATTGGAAAGATTGAGAGAAGCCAGATACGTTAGTAGTCTGGATTTAAAGGATGGATACTGGCAAATTCCGATGGAGGAAAGCAGTAAGAAGTATACAGCCTTTACAGTTGCAGGTCGCGGTCTGTACTAATGGAGAGTAATGCCGTTCGGACTTCACTCTGCGCCTGGCACTTTTTAACGAGCTTAGACAGTGTAACTGGTCCTGACTTGTAACCTCATGCGTTTTCGTACCTCGACGACATCATCGTCACCGGCAAGACCCTTGAAGGGCACTTGAAGAATCTAAGTGAAGTATTTCGGCGACTTAGAAGGGCGAACCTTAAAATTAATCCAGAGAAGTGTGAGTTCTTCAAGCGCGAGACCAAGTACTTGGGACATGTCGTTAGTGGAGAGGGCATTCATACCGATCCAGATAAAGTGGCTGCCATTCAGGAAATGCCCGCTCCTACTAACCTGAAGGAGCTGCGCCGTTTCTTGGGAGTTGTGTCATGGTACCGCCGATTTGTGCCGGAGTTTGCCACCCTAGCACACCCTTTAACATCACAGTTGAAGAAAGGCAAACATTGGAAGTGGACAGAGGATCAGCAAACCGTCTTTGATATTTTAAAGGCTAGACTCACCCATGCTCCTTTTTTAGCTTGTCCAGATTTCTCGAAAACGTTTAAATTGCAGACTGATGCCAGTGAGTGTGGATTGGGAGCAATATTGACGCAAGAGCTTGATGAAGGAGAACGTGTGATTGCATATGCCAGTAGAACGCTCAATGGGGCAGAAAAGAATTACTCGGGCACGGAAAAGGAGTGTCTGGCAATTGTTTGGGGAATACGGAAGATGAGGCCGTACTTGGAGGGATATCAATTCCAGGTTGTCACGGATCACTTATCGCTGAAGTGGTTGAACTCAATTGATACCCCCACTGGACGATTGGCGCGTTGGGCACTCGAGCTGCAGCAATATAAATTTACGGTGCAATACCGGAAAGGAAAATTTAACGTAGTAGCTGATGCTTTGTCACGGCAGCCCTTAGAGGCACTGCAGAGAGTGACTGTGGACGATAAGAAGACGTGTCCGTGGTTGCGAAAGAAGATGGAAGAAGTTAAACTTAAACCGGACAAATTCTCAGACTTCGCCATTGTAGATAGTCAATTATTCCGGCATATAGCGAGACACCCCTATGATGAGGACTGTACCCCGTGGAAACTTTGTGTGGCGACACACCTGCGTGAACGCGTGTTGGAGGAAAATCATAGTCAGCCGGCAGCTGGATACTTGGGAATCCGGAAAACAATCATCAGAGTTTGCAATATATATTATTGGCCGGGTATGGTCCGCGATGTGGCAAACTTTGTTCGTAGATGCCAGTCGTGTCAGCAGTATAAACCCTGTCAGGTTGCTCCAGCGCGAGAGATGTTGGTTACCATATCTGAGGAGCCTTGGGCCACTGTTTGTGGTGACTTTGTAGGCCCTTTGCCAAGAACAAAGCACGGCAATACAATGCTGCTGGTATTTTTCGACCGATTTACAAAGTGGATCGAGTTTGTGCCTATGCGGAAAGCCACTGCAGAGGGAATGGTTAAAGCTTTTCGAGAGCGTATTCTTGCAAGGTTTGGAACGCCTAAAGTTTCTATAAGCGACAATGGAAGCCAGTTTACAAGCAAATGTCTTATCAAATATCTACAAGAGGTAGGCGTTCGTCACCAATTTACAGCCCCGTACACCCCGCAGGAGAATCCTACCGAACGAGCTAATCGCACAATAAAGACAATGATGGCGCAGGTGGCACGTAATCAGCATAGCAAGTGGAATGAATATATTCCAGAGATTAGCCTAGCCCTTAATACGAGTACTTCGGAATCAACCGGCACCATCTGGGTAAGTCAGCCGAGGACCAACGCAGACATTATAACCTACGAAGAAGACCATGGAAACCAAGTATAGGAGATTTGGTTTTGGTGAATCCAGCTTATTTAGTCCAGGGTCGAGAACCCCGTTTACCTGCCGCGCTGTATGATGAAGTTGTGTTGGGCACCGGTACAGCAAAATATAACCCGAAGAGCAAAGCTAAGGAGTTGCAAGAAATATACAAGATAGTCCGGCACCATCTGGGTAAGTCAGCCGAGGACCAACGCAGACATTATAACCTACGCAGAAGACCATGGAAACCAAGTATAGGAGATTTGGTTTTGGTGAGGCAGCACCCGCTGTCGAAACAGTGGAAATTTTGCAGCGAAGTTGGCACCAAAGTATGATGGTCCATACGAGGTCCTCAGATTTCCTTCGCCCGTAATAGTTCGCGTTTGGGACTCGCGTACTCATGCCTGTCGTAACGCGCATCTGAGTGAACTTAAGTCATTTGTAGCTACTCGTTCCAAAAGTAATTTTGCCCTTCAGCTTATCCATCGTAATCCCTTTGTTTTCTTTCCATTTTTTTCGTAGACACTGTTGTAAATATGGATACTGGGGATATTGGCCGCCGCACTAAGGCTTTTTATAAAGAGATGTACCGCCAGCTGGAATGCCAGGTACCACGGGTACAGCTAAGAGCACTGAAACCTCGAGAGGTCGATGTGGCAACAGTGGTGGTCCGGCGGTGTTGACCTGTCCATGCAGAGTGGACAGGTCAACACCGCCATGCAGAGCAATATTGACGCAAGAGCTTGATGAAGGAGAACGTGTGATTGCATATGCCAGTAGAACGCTCAATGGGGCAGAAAAGAATTACTCGGGCACGGAAAAGGAGTGTCTGGCAATTGTTTGGGGAATACGGAAGATGAGGCCGTACTTGGAGGGATATCAATTCCAGGTTGTCACGGATCACTTATCGCTGAAGTGGTTGAACTCAATTGATACCCCCACTGGACGATTGGCGCGTTGGGCACTCGAGCTGCAGCAATATAAATTTACGGTGCAATACCGGAAAGGAAAATTTAACGTAGTAGCTGATGCTTTGTCACGGCAGCCCTTAGAGGCACTGCAGAGAGTGACTGTGGACGATAAGAAGACGTGTCCGTGGTTGCGAAAGAAGATGGAAGAAGTTAAACTTAAACCGGACAAATTCTCAGACTTCGCCATTGTAGATAGTCAATTATTCCGGCATATAGCGAGACACCCCTATGATGAGGACTGTACCCCGTGGAAACTTTGTGTGGCGACACACCTGCGTGAACGCGTGTTGGAGGAAAATCATAGTCAGCCGGCAGCTGGATACTTGGGAATCCGGAAAACAATCATCAGAGTTTGCAATATATATTATTGGCCGGGTATGGTCCGCGATGTGGCAAACTTTGTTCGTAGATGCCAGTCGTGTCAGCAGTATAAACCCTGTCAGGTTGCTCCAGCGCGAGAGATGTTGGTTACCATATCTGAGGAGCCTTGGGCCACTGTTTGTGGTGACTTTGTAGGCCCTTTGCCAAGAACAAAGCACGGCAATACAATGCTGCTGGTATTTTTCGACCGATTTACAAAGTGGATCGAGTTTGTGCCTATGCGGAAAGCCACTGCAGAGGGAATGGTTAAAGCTTTTCGAGAGCGTATTCTTGCAAGGTTTGGAACGCCTAAAGTTTCTATAAGCGACAATGGAAGCCAGTTTACAAGCAAATGTCTTATCAAATATCTACAAGAGGTAGGCGTTCGTCACCAATTTACAGCCCCGTACAAAGTCAGCCGAGGACCAACGCAGACATTATAACCTACGAAGAAGACCATGGAAACCAAGTATAGGAGATTTGGTTTTGGTGAATCCAGCTTATTTAGTCCAGGGTCGAGAACCCCGTTTACCTGCCGCGCTGTATGATGAAGTTGTGTTGGGCACCGGTACAGCAAAATATAACCCGGAGAGCAAAGCTAAGGAGTTGCAAGAAATATACAAGATAGTCCGGCACCATCTGGGTAAGTCAGCCGAGGACCAACGCAGACATTATAACCTACGCAGAAGACCATGGAAACCAAGTATAGGAGATTTGGTTTTGGTGAGGCAGCACCCGCTGTCGAAACAGTGGAAATTTTGCAGCGAAGTTGGCACCAAAGTATGATGGTCCATACGAGGTCCTCAGATTTCCTTCGCCCGTAATAGTTCGCGTTCGGGACTCGCGTACTCATGCCTGTCGTAACGCGCATCTGAGTGAACTTAAGTCATTTGTAGCTACTCGTTCCAAAAGTAATTTTGCCCTTCAGCTTATCCATCGTAATCCCTTTGTTTTCTTTCCATTTTTTTCGTAGACACTGTTGTAAATATGGATACTGGGGATATTGGCCGCCGCACTAAGGCTTTTTATAAAGAGATGTACCGCCAGCTGGAATGCCAGGTACCACGGGTACAGCTAAGAGCACTGAAACCTCGAGAGGTCGATGTGGCAACAGTGGTGGTCCGGCGGTGTTGACCTGTCCATGCAGAGTGGACAGGTCAACACCGCCATGCAGAGTGGTGTTGACCCGTCCATGCAGAGTGGTGCTGACCCAGAGCGATGGGATACCACGGGTTCGGGAGCCCTACTGCCCGATCACGTCACCAATATCCGAGGCAGACGTGATCGTTCTGAGCTCCGACGCAGAGGTCATAACGCTGTCGAGCGACGACAGCGAGCTCCGAACACCGCCGAGACGTACGCAGAGGACCCCAAGCTGCCCTACCCCTTACATCTCCCCGGAAGCTGTGGGGCCACGTTTTCTGGAGGACCACATACGGCAGTCCTTCAGGAGGGTCATGGAGTGGCAATTTTACCCGCCAGGAAGGGAACCGCTGTCCTAATCGACAACGCGTCGTCGTCAGAGGCGGACGAGAATATGGCCAACGCCTGGCTTTCGCTGACCCTTGGGCGCGGGGGACAGAGATCTCCCATATATGTCAGCTCGACGGCTTCCTCCTCGACATCATCGTCGACGTCATCCTCCTCCTCGACGTCATCCTCAGCCTCGACATTATCATCCGCTTCGACGTCTCCTTTCCCCCAGCGATCACCCTCATCGGTGATCTCATTTGACACGTCTTCCCTGGAGTCGTATCAGGGTGATGCTCCACCAAGAAGCAAGAGTGAGGAGGCCAAATGGAGCTTCGTCGGTGGCGAGGGGCTGTCGGCAGCTAGAGCCGCTGGTGGCCAACGCCCTAGCCACACGCCGCCCAGGACATCAAACGAACCTGCTGGTGATGGTAGGCGAAAGCAGGTTCCGGATACACCTATCCCGCCGTGGATTGGCTGTCGTGAAGCCGCGTTGAGAAGGGGGGCGGTGTGAGGACAAAAATCGTCCCTCATTTTTGCCCCAACAATTTGGATTAATTTGAATTATTTTTTGTTAATTTGATTTTTTTTTTACTTTTATTTTTATATATCTTTTTTGAATTATATTTGTTTTTGCTGAATTGAATTTTGTTCTTAGTAATAATAACAATTAGAAATATAAGAATTAAGATCGGTAAGGTATTTTAATGCATAAGTTGGGACAAGAATAGAGAAGTACAGTTGTGTCCGAAATGCTTAGTTGAAAGTAAGTTATAATGAAGATGTAAACATGGTCCCGTTAACCTTGACACTATGTTCGTAAACAAGTTCCCGTTAGCAGAGAGACCACGTGGTCGGCGCGGCGGCAGAGGTTCGACGTCGGGAAGGCGACTGGGAGCATCCTGGAATTCGCGACCGAGTGTAGAAAAGGGAGAGCCAAGCCGCGCTCGTGATCAGTCTGTGCAGAGCGGCCAAACCAGCAGGAGCGGTCAGAATAAGGAGAACGAAGGAGAAATCACCAGAGGGGAAATAGTAAAATATCGGTGAGTGAAGAAAGTGATTTTTATGTGAAACCCGAAATAAAGAGCCGTCGTGGGCCTTTATCTAACAAAAGTGTTTTTTTTTTTTTTTTAAAGGAAATTCGCAATAAAGAGCCGACGTGGGCCTTTATATAATAGAAAAGTGATTTTTAAAATATTAGAAATAAAGAGCCGTCGTGGGCCTTTAGATGACAGAAGTGATTTTAAAGAAAACTCGCTATAAAAGAAATTCGAAATAAAGAGCCATCGTGGGCCATCGCAATAAAGAGCCGTCGTGGGCGTTTATATGATAGAAAAGTGATTTTTAAAGAAAATTCGAGATAAAGAGCCGTCGTGGGCCTTTATATAACAGAAACAGTGATTTTTAAAGGAATTTCGAAATAAAGAGCCGTCGTGGGCCTTTATATAACAGAAAAGTGATTTTTAAAGGAAATTCGAAATAAAGAGCCGTCGTGGGCCTTTATATAACAGAAAAGTGATTTTTACAGGAGATTCGAAATAAAGAGCCGTCGTGGGCCTTTATGTGGCAGAAAAGTGATTTGTAAAGAAAATTCGCAATAGAGAGCCGCCGTGGGTCTTTATATAACGGAAACAGTGATTTTTAAAGGAAATTCGAAATAAAGAGCCGTCGTGGGCCTTTATCTAACAAAAAGTGATTTAAAAGAAAACCTCGAGATAAAGAGCCGTCGTGGGCCTTTATATAACAGGAAAAGTGATTTTTTAGGCAAAACTTGAAATAAAGAGCCGTCGTGGGCCTTTTTAGAAAGGAAAGCGTTAGGACAACAGACACAAAGAACCGTCGTGGGCCGTCATACTGAGGTGTTGAAACCTTGGAAAGCGTCGAGACTTAAAGAAAAAGCTTCAGCAAGGACCAGAACCGACTCCAGATTGCCAGAACCGACAAACCCGAGTCCCTGGAAAACAAACAGCCGTGCCGGAACAGTAGCAGCATATGTTGGAGGCTTTAATAATATAAGTATCGGAGATTATTGTATGATTTTAAAAGTAAATAAAGCGAAATATTCTGAATTTGAAAACTAAAACTACATCTCTTCACTCTCGGTCACTTAATTATAAATTTTCTGTGACGAACCCTACCCCCGCGAGCATATCCCAGCAACCGGAGGAAACTTGTCGTTACAACAGGAAACAAATTAACATTGAACAAACACAAATAAAGGAATCCTTTAAAAGAATTATTTCAGTAATTAATTCAATTAATCAGGTTTTTAAAATAATTAAAAATAATTTATAATTATTATTTTATAAATTATCTTCTATATTCTCAATTAAATGAGTGTGGTAGGCAATACCAAGAGAGGTAACGGAACAGTTACTCTTACTAAAAAACCAATGATTTGTGCTTGTTCAATGCGGTACGATATAAGAGAATTTGAACTTACTTGATGATCGATTGAAGTCCCACGATGAAAGGCCTTTCGAACTGGGGCAACAGCAAAGCGATCAGCAATCTCTTTATACGATATGGTTTAAGTAAATGCGTATTTGTATATTTGGTGTTACTCTTCTTCTTCTAGTACAGAATATATTTTTGTTGTTATTTTGTTTTATTTTTTTAACAGAAGAAGGTATAGAAAATTATGATTTTTTTACATTACCAAGTACACACACACTTTTGCTCCATGATTTTTCGTTTTTGTTTTAAATTTGATTGTTTCACTTTCAATATATTTATACCCTACACAACTATGTTGTCAGGGTATTGTAGTTTTGTGCAGCCCCAAAAGTTTGTAACGCCGCGAAATATTGGTCATAGACCCACCTTTAAGTATACCGATCGTCATATCTCGACTAGCTGAGTCGATCTAGACATGTGTGTCCGTCCGTCCGTCTGTCCATTATAATTTGTAAACACGATACAGGCCACAGTTATGGACCAATCTTCACGAAATTTTGCATGTAGGATGGGTTCTGGCCAATGAAGACCCCTATTGTTTTTGGGAAAGATCGGTTAATATTTAGGGGATGAAATGGACTAAACACTAAATTTTTGTCGGTTTTTCTGGTCGCTCCACAGGCCGCAATAATGGCCCGAACATCGTGAAATTTTGCATGGAGAAGGGGGTCGGGCTAAAGAATAAGCATGCCTCTTTTGATAAAGATCGGTCAATATTTAGCGGGTCAAATGGACCTTGACTTTTGTGTGAAAAATGACAAAATTTGTATTCTATAGCGTATATATTTACCCCTGAAGGACATAGACCCGGGAAGTTGATATTATATCCAAGAGGAGTGGATGACCTTTAAATTAAGACTAATTATATTATTGTATGTGCTCGGATGTGAGAGTTACACCTAAATATTTACAAGTATCTCCGTATTCGTATATTATTTAGTAACCCATTATCACTCTAGAGAGCGGAACTATAGCGCTGATCGCTTTGAAATGTTCCATGAGGTTCCGGGTATGGTCAAGGACAACGCCTCTAAATTTCGGTGATGATCAGATAATAATTTTGGAATGAAGTGCACCGAAAACTTAATTTTTTGTGTTATTTTCGAGTCGATCTATAGACCACAAATGTAAGCCGAACATCAAAACACAACCCACGGTGAAGGAAATCTTGACAATAGCTGTATTGAATACTCGTAATATGTCAGTGTGAGGAAGAGGTGCTGTTTACCTCTATCGGGCAAGAGGGTGCAAATATCACGAAATATTGCCCAGGCTCGGAATAAACATCCGCAGAAAATTTGAGTTCCGTGGTAGTTGTGTAGGGTATCGTATGGTCGGCCCCGTCCGACTATACTGCTCCGCTCACTGGTTTTTATCTCTCTCTCACACAATTATTGTAACAAAAACTAAGTTAGAATTTTTCTTTTTTTCCCAAACCAATTTATGTTGGATTTTCAAGCAAATTTTAAGCAGGTTTTCTTTCTTAGTGAATACACTTTTGGTTATTAATGACTTCTTCAAACACCATTTCATGAACTAAACCACAGAATTTCTATGCCGAACTTTACTTTCTGCGAGATGTAATCGGCAGAGCTAGCTGTAACCAACGCACTCTATCAAGTAAATCCAATCTCAGTCTCCTCTCTGGGCAAAAAAAACACACTTGTAGAGTGAAGGGGATATCGGTAGACTAAATGCATCGGGGAAAAGGGTATTCCTAAAAACAGGTTGAAATGCACAATAGAAAATCAGCGCTAGGGAAATTGGAATTTCATATAAACAGGAAATCTTACCAATGCTTATATCAAATTCTCAATTTTATGGTATCACCAGGATATCAAAGAAAAACCGCAGGCTAAGGAAATATATGCAATTCCAATCCAACGTCCAGGGATGTTGCAAACCAATTGGATGACCAAATACAACGCTTGCACCAATTTTAGAAAATAATTTTAAACAAAATTAATGATTTTGTCATTTTTTTCCGCCGCCAGTTTAATAAAAAAAGAACACTTGGGATAATAGGAGCAAACAATAGATGTTTTTTTTCGCCAACAATATTTAAAATTTAGTGTTCACTAACCAAAAGTTTCTCGAAAATGATCAAGATGGGTACTCTGCTACCTCCTTTTGTAATCTCGGTTATTACCCTATGATTATGGCTGAATACTTCCAAAATCAAACATGGCTCATTCGAATTACAACTACTTCAATATTTCATTACAAAAAAATAGGCAAACGTATTGGTTAACAATAAACTAATAAATAAGTAGAAGAAGAAAAGCATAATTTCTCACCACCTTTGTAAGGGGAAATTATAGCAACCAAAGGTATGTTAGGTGACTCCGAAAATTTATGTGATTGAATATCCACCATTAGTGTTCGAAACCATTATGAATTTGAAGCCAAGTAAACAGAAAAAATAATTGATTTCATTAATAAAAAATAAAAAAAAAAAACAAAAAAATGTTTACCCGGAATGAGATTCGAACCCGGGTCTCACGGATGAGAACCAGAGACACTCCCACTAGGCTACATTAGTTAATGCAATGCAAATGAACAGAGGTGTCCTAACCTTGAACCAGGGTGTGCCAAAAAAATAAAATAAAATAGAAATAAGATTTTTTTCAAGTGTCTACATGCGCCACTACACATTAGACACAGCTTCCACCCAAATAAAGTATTCACGTTTTTTTCATATACTTAAGTATTTCCCGAGATATAAAGGGGTTAACCTCTGCTTCAGCTATGTTAAAAACTTGACTATATTGCCCATACCGTGACTGTAAAAAGTATTTTGCCTCAATACAAATTTCACAAAATTCAAATACATACGCCTAAAGCCAGCATACTAAAGCTGTAAAATGAATTATCTTTGTCTTTTTATGGTTACCATTGTGGATAAAAAACGTACTATAAGCGATTTGGCGATTTGAACAATAAACGACGACAATTTTTCGCGAATATTTTCTCACATTTACGGTCAATACAATATTTCAATATCGTATTTAATATTTCAGCAATATTTCATTTAATATTTGGTAATTTCTGGTGCTAATCTCAAAATTATAGTATTAAATATAGTCGTCGCGGCTTCGAAACATCCCAAATGTACTTAGAATAATAAAAAGGCGGTTTTACATAACCTAACGCGAGGACAGGACATTAAAAACTATTAAAATCAAAATCCGACAAACAAATTATTAAAAAATATCGCCAAACCCCATTTTTCTGACTTCGAAAACTTTATGGTCCTTTAATATTTGTCTAGGAACCAATATATGCAATGAAAATACCAATAAGGAGGTCAGATTCAAAGATATGAACAGTTCTAAAACAAAAGAAACTACAAAACAGTACATGAAGTTGGGAGAAAACATCTTTCTTCGTCAAATCCTATCCTATTGCCTTTTGAAAAACTGTGGTAGGTAGTGACGAATACGCATTCAATATTTTATATCCGATTAACTGCATCAGTTACGAATAAAATTCAGCAGGGAATAAACTGATCGAAATAATATTTATTTATATTGCCACAAAACCGTTCATATCTTTTAATCTGACCTCCTTATTGGTATTTTCATCGCTTATATTGGTTTCTCGATAAATATTAAAAGACCATAAAGTTTTCGAAGTCAGAACATGGAGTTTCGCGATATTTTTTTAATAATTGGTTTGTCGGATTTTGATTTTAATAGTTTTTAATGTCTTGTCCTAATAATAAAAAGTGAAAAAGCGTTAAGTTCGGCCGGGCCGAGCTTTGGATACCCTCCACCATAGAAATACTGAAAATTTTTTGAAATGAAAATATCGGGAACATCGGGGAGAGGGGGCACCTTTAAACAGCGTTCATAAAATCTTGTTTTTTCCGACCCTCTACCACATTTTTTCTATCTGCGTAAACCACTTTGGCTAGCTTTTTCAGTTGTCGACAAATTGTACATGGGTGACCATGTTTTCGCAGTTTAATTGTAAACTTTTATTCTTTTGGTTGTATGGGTGCAGGAAGAATTCTGTGAAAGTTTTCTTTCGTTAAACAATTTTTTTGCATTCCAATAATCATTTCAAACATAACTAACGTAATGTTTATATTTTTTACAAAAAAGTTATTATACATTTCCGTAACATGCCCATTAAATTCGAGTATAAAGCGGAATTTTTAATTTTTGGCTTCGATTTCTAAAAATTTCCAATGGGACAATAAGACTACGAAATTAACTGTATTTTTCACCATATAAATTTTTGTTTTTATGTAATTTTATGTTTTAATAAATTTTGATCTGAATTTCTTAATTTTCAAAAATTTTTGTATATATTTTTTAATAAATAAATGCATTTCTGATATGTTTGAATAAAATACATTTATATTTTAACATAAACACGGTAAAAAACCAAGCCGTTCAAAAATGTCAAGCCTTTTCGAAGGTGCCCCTTGGGGGGGGGGGGGGGGTCAGTTTTGAACACTTTGACTTCCTCCCTTAAAACAGCATTAAAATATTTATATCAAGCTTAAAATATGTCATATGTATATTCATTGTAAAGGTTACATATGTACCTATTAGTTAAAATGTATAAGATACCAAAAATTATAAAATAAAAAATTTTATGAGGCTTGAATGAAAAAAGTGTTCAAAGGTGCCCCCTCTTCCCTAAATATAACTACAATTCTACCAATCGATTGTTGTAAACCAGCGCGTTGTTAACCGAATTTGCTGCAATTTGGTATTTTGTACTTGTATATGGTAACATATCTCCCTACCAAAAATGATTAATATTCGCCCCCTTCATGGGGTCGTCCCCAGAACATAAGGTTCGATAATTAACCTGTACTGTAACCTGCATTTAGGCTTAGCCCCTGTGTGGTTGGTACCTGAAGGGGTGGACCGATATTCCCCATGTTCGAACATGAACTGGTTTGGAAGAAATAATAAGATGGGCAAATGTGGGATGAAGTCAAAATTTTTTGAAACAAATTTGGTCCAAAGAAACATGGGGTCTAGGACCAATATTTAGAACCATAATCGGTTTGTAGAAATGTCGGTATAGGTACACTTTTTGGTATGTTTCCTATATTTGTATTTCGAGTACCTGCCAGTATATCTATGGTGGAGGGTAACCAAAGTTCGACTCGGCCGAACTTAACGCCTTTACACTTGTTTTTATACCCTCCACCATAGTATGGAGGGTATAGTACTTTTATTACCCCCAATTTTCGGTATTTTGATGTTCCTGAGTGCGTTTTGCAACCGACGTTGCTGAAATTTGGTACATTGGGTTCTTATAGGGTACTAAATGTCTCCACAAACAAATTATAAATATAGGTCTTCTTTTTCTGGTAGCCCCCATATAATGGCACCTCCTCATTTTCAGTATTTTGGGGGTTTTGATCGTATTTTTCCGCCGAAATAGCTGTAATTTAGTATTTTAGGTTCTTAACAGGTTCTAAATCTCTCCACAAAAAATTATGAATATAGGTCCATTTGTTCGGATAGCCCCCATATAGGGATACCCCCAATATTCGGTATTTTGGAGTTATTGAGCGCGTTTTTCAACCGAATTTGCTGCAATTTGGTATTTTGTAGTCGTATAGGGCAACAAATCTCCCTACCAAAAATTATTAATATTCGCTCCCTTTTTGGGGTAGTCCCCATATAACCACCTTTTTATACCCTTCACAACACTGTGATACAGGGTATTATGTCTTTGTGCATATGTTTGTAACAGGCAAAAGGAAACGAGATAGAGACATGGTTCCTTTTGAGAATATGCATAGAATCACTTTCTGAGTCGATTTACGCATGTCCGTCTGTCCATGTTAAATTGTAAACAAAGTACAGGTCGCATTTATGATCTGAATTGGATGAAATTTGGCATAGGTCACTTACTTGGCCCCAGGACGAACCCATATATATTTTCGTCCGACTTAATGTAAATGGTGTACCAAAGTCCCTATATATCTTTCGATTTGCACGAAATTTGGCATAGCGTAATGAATTAGGTCTAGACTGATGTGTGTCAAGTTTCCTGAAAATCGTCCCTGATTTAGATATGGCTTCCACATATAGTTTCGTCCGATTTCTTGTAAATGGTGCACCAAATTCACTATATATCTTTCGATTTGCACGAAATTGGGCATAACGTACTGAATTAAGCCTAGAATGATGTCTCCCAATTTTCGAGAAAATCGGTCCAGATTTAGATATAGCTCTCATATATAGTGTCATCCGATTTCATGTAAATGATGCACCAAAGTCCCTATATATCTTTCGATTTGCACGAAATTTGGCATAGTGTAATGATTTCGATTTAGATATAGCTCCTATATATATTTTCCTCCGATTTAATGTAAATGGTGCACCAAAGTCAATATATAAACATTAAATCAAATTTAAGAGAGAACAAAACAAAATGGCGTTCCCTTTGAAAACTTTTTACTCGAGAAATTTGGCCGAGTAAAAATGGTAACATGGAATGCCTACTTCTGATTGGCTGTTGTGTTGATTTTGAAGTATTGCTTATTTTTGCATATTTACTAGATTTGCGTTCCCGAACTTTTCAAATTATTTTGTACTCTGAGAGCGATTTTGAAATGTTTCCATTTATTAGCTTTGCTATTAAAAAAAGTACTGGAACAGACCAAATGAAAAATTTAGTATAGGTTGCAGAATGACATGTTTATGGATCCATTTTCGTGTTTATGGTCCTTCAACGTCTGTGAAGATTCATATCTTGAATATACTTAAAGTGGTGAAGGGTATCATATAGTCGGCCCCGTCCGATCTTACTACTTTCCCTACTGGTTTTATATTAAAATAGTTATTTGATTTGTTCCGCGTTTTGTGTTTGGTTCTAAGTCTCGGTTGTAATCATTTCTCCTGCAGAGGATAGCGAGATAAAAAATTAGAACGTAAGGGTCGATAATGAACTATAGCGGCATTTAAACCTAGCCCCTTTGTGGAGGTTCCAGAAGGAGTGGACGGATATTCACCATCTTCGAATTTTAAGAAATAATAGGATGGGGCAAAGTTTGGATGAACTCTTAATTTTCTGAAAAGGATTTGGTCCAAAGAAACCAATATTTCGATGAGGCACATTTTCACCGTGTTAAAGTGTATACACCCTCATTCGCCATAAGGCTGAGGGTATAATTATCCATTAAATTTGTATTATAATTTACGTTATGGATTACATAATCCGTTTTTCGAAATGTCGATATAGGTCCACTTTTTGGCATGTTTCCTATATTTTCATTTCTATTACCTGTCAGTATATCTATGGTGGAGGGTATCCAAAGTTCGGCCCGGCCGAACTTAACGCTTTTTTATTTGTTTATATTAGAATAGTTATGCAATTTGCTCCGCGCAATTTGGGTTTGGTTCTAAGTTTCTGTTGTAATCATATCACCTTCGGAGGATATCGAGATAAAAAACTAGAACGTAAGGTTCAATAACCCGTATTTAGACCTAGCCCCTGTGTGGGAGATACCTGAAGGAGTGGACCGATATTCCCCATCTTCGAACATGAACTAAGATTGGAAGAAATAATAAAATGCCCAAAGTTTGGATGAAATCAAAAATTTCTGAAACAAATTTGGTCCAAAGAAACATGGGGTCTAGAACCATTTAAACTGTGTCAAAGTGTATACACCCTCATTATCGATAAAGCTGAGGGTATAATTGTCCATTAAAAATTTCTGAAATTGTTTTATAGTTTACATTGTTGTTTACATAACCGGTTTGTGAAAATGTCGATATAGGTCCACTTTTTGGTATTTTCCCTATATTTTCATTTCAAGTACCTGTCAAACTTAACGCCTTAACGCCCGGCCAAACTTAACGCCTTTTCACTTGTTTATATTAAAATAGTTATCTGATTTGTTCCGTGTGTTGGGGTTGGGTAGTCGTTGCTGCAAATAGTCAATTTTTACCCTACAAAGAGTATTTAGCCATCTGTTGTAAACATTCCGTCTTCTAAAGATATTGTGATAAAAGAAAACTCAAACAATACGATAATGAAATATATCGGCACATATTTAGGCATCTCCTCAATAAAGTGATACCTCCTGAAGGAAAGAATTGGGATAGAATTGTATTTGGTGTACATAATGGTTTACATAAATCGGTTTGTAGAATTATCGGTATATGACCACTTTTTGGTATGTTCCCTATATATTCATTGCATGTATCTGTCAGTATAACTATGGTGGAGGGTATCCAAAGTTCGGCCAGGCCGAACTTAACGCTTTTTCACTTGTTTGTCTTTGATTTTACAACAAATTCAACATAACTTTTATTGGCTTTGTTCATCGACAATCAATTCAGTTCCAACGAAGATACACATATATTTGACAATAATCTTTCTGGGATTACTATTGTTGATTTATATCAGTGGTATTAAAACCACAACAATATATTCCTGAAGACAAGAGGATTCTACAGTGAAAATATTACCACCCATACCGAAGCTTTCTGACATATGCATTCATTCGCATTCAAAGTGTGAGCTAATAAAAATCACTGTCGTTGCTGTTTTCAAGAAGTTGATATTTCGTATAATACCGCCGAAATAACATGGTGGTATTTCACATGAATGGTTATTCAAACATAAAATTTGGTTTCACATGAAGCGACTTCTTAAGTGGTAGAGCATAAACCAACTCCCGCTGTGTTTGATAAAGAAAAGGAAACAAGGAAAATAAATGGGAATTTGTTTTCTTATATTCGGCACATAACAGAAAATACTGTATGACTTCTTTAAGCCTTTATTTACATTGAAACGCAAATCTAGGGTGTTATTTTGTTCATGTGTTTGCTTTTCTTTATTACTACTCTGCTTTTAGTAAAACTGGCAACAAGGGTGATGGCGGAAAAAAAACAAACGTAGTGACTTATACGGTGTATAGATACTGTATACTTATTTTTCCTCCTCTCTGCATGTCATTTGATATCACGTACTGTAATAATCTTATTTTCTAGGAATACGGAATACTAAACACAAGCAAAGTCCTGTTTGCAATGCATGGCATAAAATGAATGGAAAAGTTCAAGAGTCTATTTAGTGACGTGGAATGTTTATGGGGTTCCATAATCCAATTAAACTAATTCAGTTGTTAATTCAACGGGTTTCATGTCCACACAAAATGGTACCAAAAACAAAAATACTTTAGAAAACTCGAACATATAGCCAAATTCTATATTTGTATAATTAATTCTAATCTTCTGTTATTTCAGCGAATTCAATTGAGAAGCGGGCTAAAAAATTAAAAAAAAAAAACGAAAATTGGGGTATATCGTAATATCGTACCCATTGTACCAATTTCATACTTATTTGGGTGAATATCCAAGCTAAATTGAGTCAATTTCATTTTCCATACATTATTATTTATTTCAAAATTAATTTTGCATGTAGGGGTGACTGGGGCACATTCGCCACTTTTTTTAGAGCTTTATATCTCAGTATTTATTCAACAGATATAAAGACTTTATGGCTGATAATTTTCCTCTGATACTTAGTTATAACCAGTACGGAAGTTGTAAAGTCGGACGGGGCCTATATGATACCCTTCACCACTATGGGTATATGAAACCAGATTATTAACATGAAATTGAATGAACTAAAATACGTGATACTTATCTAAATGTGAATCGACTTAGATCAATCCATAAACATGTTATTCGTTTGTTACAATGGGACTTCAAACGACTTCAAACAAATATTAATAGGACAACCGTTGGGCTATGTCTGTACTTCTAGCAAACGCAATTACCTTATTATATGCTAAATTTTGAACGTTGTGCAAAATTCCATGTCAATCTGGCAAATATATATATATATATATATATATGTATATGTATATGTGTATATGCCAATATACAATATTGCCAATTTTTATACCCTACACAACTATGTTGTCAGGGTATTATAGCTTTGTGCAGCCCCAAAAGTATGTAACGCCGCGAAATATTGGTGGAAGCTGTGTCTACTTTAATGTAAAAGAATATGTAAAAACAAGTTGAGGCGAACCAGTTTTTTATGTTATCTATCGATTTGTGATTTTGAGTGTTTTTTGAATTTTACTTCTAGCTTTAAAACGCATACAGGAATTTTTGAT
Organism: Musca vetustissima; assembly: GCF_032173495.1. Taxonomy (NCBI): domain Eukaryota; kingdom Metazoa; phylum Arthropoda; class Insecta; order Diptera; family Muscidae; genus Musca; species Musca vetustissima. The sequence goes on from NW_026880081.1 coordinate 18,158, forward strand.
ATATATTTTGTGTATGTGGTATGCACAGCTTCAGAGTAATACTCGTCCGAAGGTGAACATTTTGTGCAATCAACATTCTAAAAAAACCTATTTTTCGGGTCAAATTTGTAGATCTGTCAACTGAATGATACGGGTACCCGCGATCAGTAAGGTTTTTTACCTTTCGGATGATATAAAATCTTCTTCGTGAAAATCCATCAATTAGAACGACGGGAACTGGCCTTCCAAAAACACGAAATTTGGCGGATTTATTTGCGTTTTCTGTGTATCATTTCCGCTTCAATAAATGACCTCATACGGATTTTGTACTTTTGCGAAATGAGAGCTTTAAAATCTTCAGCCGAAAGAGAAATGTACCCAATTTATCTCAAAAATAGTGTGAGCTGGTACATCCATGGACATTAATGGACCACATTGAAATCGGTATAGATCGATGTATTTTTTAGGGTACACACCGAAATCGGATGCGCGTTAATGGCATATGGAGTTTTCAGAAATTATTCGCGTTTTATAAGTTTTTGGGTAATTCGTTGCAACGTGTGGTACATCTTAGCCGTCAAACGAAATTTCGCAAAATATGCATGGATTGGAAGAAAACCTTTAGTATTTCATTGAAACCGCATGCGCATCAAATGATTTTGAGGATTACGCGATTTAGACGCAATTTAAAATGTATATTTCATAATATTATTTTATTTTAAGATTTATTCCTATTTATAGAACCCCAAGATTTATCGGAAGGGTCTTGCTATAATCCACAAGGTGTATACTTATACACAAAAAGTGATTATTTTAATATATCGCTGGCTTAACTTGTAAAGGCGGCAAGTCCATATTTCACAATTTTTCAGGAGAGACAAAAAACAATCGAACTTTCTTTTGAATAAAGATTATTTAAATCTGTAAATGCAATTTGTTTTTGTATTGTATGTGTAATTTAATTGCGTAAAGGCAATGTGAAAAAAATAAATATTTGCGGATATACACGCCTTTTTTGGGACTTAGAGCTTTTTCTGTCGCTAAGTATGCATGTTTTAATGGACTTAGGTCTTTTGCTTACAACTTGTATATCATTATATTTTCTAATTGCTGCAATAATTTTAATTTTTTACATGTTAATATTATCTAAAAGAGTAAAGATTGTTATCTAAAAGAGTAAAAATGCATTCAAAAATATGAAAAAACAAGTAAAAACGTCGCTATTTAGGCAGGTCAAATATTTGGGATAAAAAAATAAATATGATGACATTATTTGTTCGAACCAAAAACAAATATTTTTCCTCAATATCTTAAAAAATTGGCAATATTTCCCATATATAGTTCTGAACCGATTTTCACGAAACTCAGCACACATCATACCAGACTCAATTCAGTACGCTATAGCAAATTTCGTGCAAATCGAAATATATATAGGAATTTTGGTGCACCTTTCACATTACATCGGACGAAAATATATATGGGAGCTATATCTAGATCAGAACCGATTTTCTCGAAACTTGGCAGACATCACTCTAGGCACAATTGATTACGTTATATCAAATTTCGTGCAAAAAAAAAAAACAAGTGAAAAAGCGGTAACTTTGGCCGGGCCGAATTTTGGATACCCTTCACCATAGATATATTGACAGTACTAGAAACATGTAGGGAACATACCAGATGGGGAACATCGCAGATGGGGAACATCGCAGATGAGGAACATCGGTCCACTCCTTCTGGAACCTCCACACAGGGGCTAGGTCTAAATGCGGCTATAGTTCATTGTCGAACCTTACGTTCTAATTTTTATACCCTACACATTTTATACCGATCGTCATATCTCGACTAGCTGAGTCGATCTAGACATGTGTGTCCGTCCGTCCGTCTGTCCATTATAATTTGTAAACACGATACAGGCCACAGTTATGGACCAATCTTCACGAAATTTTGCATGTATGATGGGTTCTGGCCAATGAAGACCCCTATTGTTTTTGGGAAAGATCGGTTAATATTTAGGGGATGAAATGGACCAAATACAAAATTTTTGTCGGTTTTTCTGGTCGCTCCAGAGGCCGCAGTTATGGTCCGAACATCGTGAAATTTTACATGGAGAAGGGGATCGGGGCTAAGAATAAACATGCCATTTTTAATAAAGATCGGTCAATAATTAGCGGGTCAAATGGACCCTGATTTTTGTGTGAAAAATTACAACATTTTTATTCTGGGACGTATATACCTGCTCCAGAAGGACATATACTCTAGATGTTGATAGTATGTCCAAGATGAGTTTTTGACCTTCAAATTGATACCAATTGTATGACTTTATGTACTCCAATGCGAGAGTTATACGTAATTAAGTAAAGGAGACTATGTACATATTATTACTATTACTCCATTAGAGGACGGAAATGTCGCGTTGATCGCTTTTAAATAGTACATGAAGTTCCTATTATGGTCAAGGACGACGCTTATAGTTTTCGGTGAAGTTGAGATTTCATTCAGGGGGTCCAATGAACCGAAAACTTTAATTTTGTCAGATTTTCTAGTCGCTTTAGAGGCAATTATTATATACAGAACATAATATATTTTACAAGGTGAAGGGGATCTGACCAAATACTTAGAGCGGCTGTTTAGATGATGATCGGTCAATTTTCCGAGGGTCAAATCAACCAAAACCTAAAGTGACCAATTTTGTATTGTATGGCGTAAAAATTCTCTTCAAGAAAAACATTTTGGAAAATATTCAAGACTTGGAAATAGGAGTTGTTTATCTATGATCTGTAAAAAGGGTGCAAATATCACGAAATATTGCCCAGGCTCAGAATATAGAACCGCCGAAAGTGTGCTTTTCGTGGTAGTTGTGTAGGGTATCATATGGTCGGCCCCGTTCGACTATACTGCTCCGATCACTGGTTTATCTTGCTATCCTCCGCAGGTGAAATGATTACAAAAAACCAGTGAGAAAAGTTCAAAAGACGGACGAGGCCGACTATATGATACGCTTCACCACTATGGGTACATACAAGAGATGTTAATATATACAATATCCTGTAGCTAGAACAGACATAGAATCTTTGGAGGGTCATTGAGATGGAATCGGGCGAAATTAAATGTGTTATATAGATAGATATTTGAACCAATTGAAAAAACCCTATACACATAGAGTAACTTCGGGTGATGTGAAGAAAATGCTTGAAATATGTCAATGCCGCCTTGATAAATCTTTTCCTAATTAGTGAAAACAAACATCAAACATGGTTTTTAATAAATAATTGCAATGTTGCAAATCTAGTAGTAGAAAATGTAGCTCTGATTGTAAAAGTGTGATTTGACCATTTTTTAGCACATTAGTCGAATATTTTTGCAAAATAGTAAAACACATTGCTTTGCTCGAATATAAAGAATGAGGTTATGAGGTTTCCTTCTTTTCTTTAACAAAATTATACGTTTAGCTGTAATTACAATCGGTGATTTTTAATTTTTATTCATTTTTGAGGCCGATAATTATTTTTAAATAAAAATATTCAATGTCGGGTAATGTGGACCACTATAATAGTGGGACCTTTTCATGAGGACGAGTCCGAAACATGGGCGCATTTAATATGCGAGGAGGTATTCTATCATCTGAAAACTCGATATGCGAAATTACAGATGCTTCGGTTGGATAATGAAGCAAGGACCTTCCAAATACAGCAAATGGAGCGGTACCCTTAAATGGGGGCTATTCCAAAACATGAATCCATATATTTTTGCATTCATTGTTACCCAAGAGTTCAATATATTGAAATTTATCACAACCAATCCACACCCACTCACACTGGACCACATTACCCGCCAAGCTATTTATACCCTTCACAACACTGTGGTGCAGGGTATTATGTCTTTGTGCATATGTTTGTAACAGGCAAAAGGAAACGAGATAGACACATGGTTCCTTTTGAGAATATGCATAGAATCACTTTTTAAGTCGATTTATGCATGTCCGTCCGTCCGTCTGTCTGTCCATGTTAAATTGTAAACAAAGTACAGGTCGCATTTATGATCCGAATTGGATGAAATTTGGCATAGGTCACTTATTCGGTCCAAGGACGAACCCTATTGAAATTGGGAAAAATCGGTTCAAATTTAGATATAGCTCCCATATATATATTTAACCGATTTAATGTAAAAGGTCCCTATATATCTTTCGATTTGCACGAAATGTGGTACAGCCTAATCATTTAGGCCTAGAATGATGTCTGCCAAGTTTCGTGAACATCGGTCCAGATTTAGATATAGCTCCCATATATAGTTTCGTCCGATTTCATGAAAATGGTGCTCCAAATGCCCTATATATATCTTGATTTGCACGAAATTTGGCATAACGTACTTAATTAAGCCTAGAGTGATGTCTGCAAAGTTGCGAGAAAATCGGTCCAGATTTAGATATAACTCCCATATATAGTTTCGTCCGATTTCATGTAAATGGTGCACCGTCGTCCCTATATATGCTTCGATTTGCACAAAATTTGACATAACGTACTTTATTGAGCGTAGAGTGATGCCTGCCATGTTTCATGAAAATCGGTCCTGATTTAGATATAGCTCCCATATATAGTTTCGTCCGATTTCAGGTAAATGGTGCCCCGGTGTCTTTATATATCTTTCGATTTGCAAGAAATTTGGCATAACGTACTGAATTGAGTCTAGAATGATGTCTGCCAAGTTTCGTGAAAATCGGTCAAGATTTAGATATAGCTCCTATGTATAGTTTCGTCCGATTTCATGTACAAGTTGCACCAAAGTCCATATATATCTTTCGATTTGCACGAAATTTGGTACAGCCTAATCATTTAGGCCTGGAATGATGTCTGCCAAGTTTCGTGAAATTCGGTCAAGATTAAGATATAGCTCCTATATATAGTTTCGTCCGATTTCATGTAAATGGTGCTCCAAATGCCCTATATATATATTGTTTTGCATGAAATTTGGCATAACGTACTCAATTAAGCCTAGATTGATGTCGGCCAAGTTTCGAGAAAATCGGTTATCATTTAGATATAGCTCCCATATATAGTTTCTTCCGATTTCATGTAAATGGTGTCCCAAAGTCCCTATATATCTTTCGATTTGCACGAATTTTGGTACAGCCTAATCATTTAGGTCTAGAATGATGTCGGCCAAGTTTCGTGAAAATCGGTCCTGATTTAGATATAGCTCCCATATCTAGTTTCGTCCGATTTCATATAAATGGTGCACCAATGTCCCTATAAATCCTTCGATTTGCACGAAATTTAACTTAACGTACTGAATTGAGCCTAGAGTGATGTCTGCCAAGTTTCGAGAAATTCGGTCCTGATTTAGATATAGCTCCCATATATGGTTTCGTCCGATTTCATGTAATTGGTGCCCCAAAGTCGCTATATATCGTTCGATTTGAACGAAATTTGGCATAACGTACTGAATTGAGCTTAGAGTGAAGTCTGCCTTGTTTCCCTTGCTCCCTTTTATTATAGATTATTTTAAGTAATTGACGCACCAAGGATCCAATAGACTGATAGGAACAAAAAGTTCTGAAATTAGTATAAACTAACCTGTAACAAGTTTGTTTGAAATCGCTTAATATTTGGATAGTAAATTGGGCATCAAACTCCTCAAGTTAGTCAGATTGACATCAAATTTTTGCACAACGTACAAAATTGAGCATAGAATTACATAGTTGCGTTTTCTAGAAGTACAGACATAGCCCAAAGGATGACCTATTTATATTTATTTGAAGTCGATTTACATACTTTATGGATAGATCTAGGTAGATTCACATTTAGATAAATATCACATATTTTACTTCATCCAATTTCATGTTAATAGCCCTGTTTAATACACCCATAGTGATACCCTTATATAGTCGGCCCCGTGCGACTTTACTTCTTTCATTACTGGTTTTAAGTTAATTTGTAGGTGTGTGTATGACATTAATATAATGAAAATATCTATGTAATCTCCTATATTTTTTTATTTTTCTCATATTTCGCGAAGATGTGCAGCTTTATCGCGATTATTATAATATATTCATATTGTTATTTTATGGAGGAAGATATATATCAACGTTTTTGGTCAATATAATAAACGGCGTAATTTTAATATTTTTTCTTATGCCCTAAATTAAAACCTCGATAACTTTTGCGCGCATCAACCAAAAATTTGAACGGTTTCGGAATCAGAACATTTTTCTCTATATGTGTACCAAAAATCATTGATGTGCCACAAAAACAAAAAAACTGATTTTTTGAAAATGGAATATTAAACCAGTGAGCGGAGCAGTATAGTCGGACGGGGCCGACCATACAATACCCTACACAACTACCACGGAACTCAAATTTTCTGCGCATGCTTATTCCGAGCCTGGGCAATATTTCGTGATATTTGCACCCTCTTGCCCGATTAGAGGTAAACAGCACCTCTTACTCACACTAACATATTTTGCGAATATTACGAGTATTCAGTACATCTATTGTCCAGATTCCCTTTACAGTGGGTTGTGTTGTGATGTTCGGCTATTGATCGACTCCAAAATAACACAAAAAATTAAGTTTTCGGCCCACTTCACTCAAAAATTATTATCTGATCATCACCGAAAATTGTAGGCGTTGTCCTTGACCATAACTGGAACCTCATGGAACATTTCAAAGCGATCTGCGCTATAGTTCCTCTCTCGAGAGTGATAATGGGTTACTAAATAATATACAAATATGGAGATAACTGTAAATATTTAGGTGTAACTCCCACATCTGAGCACATACAACAATATAATTGGTATTATATTAAAGGTCAACCACTCCTCTTGGATATAATATCAACTTCTCAGGTCTATGCCCTTCAGGGGTAAATATATACGCCGTAGAATAAAAATTTTGTCATTTTTCACACAAAAGTCAACGTCCATTTGGTCCGCTAAATAATATCCGATCTTTACCAAAAAGGCATTATTTGGCCCGATCCCCTTCTCCATGTAAAATTTCGCGATGTTCGGGGCATAATTGCGGCCTCTGGAGCGACCAGAAAAACCGACAAAAATTTAGTATTTAGTCCATTTCATCCCCTAAATATTAACCAATCTTTCCCAAAAACAATAGGGGTCTTCATTGGCCAGAACCCATCCTACATGCAAAATTTCGTGAAGATTGGTCCATAACGGACGCACAAAAAGTGATTATTATTATATATGTAAATTTTTCGGCGAAATTCGGGCAAAATATCAGAATAAGCCCAACATTTTTTTCTGAAATTTCTTGTATACAATTAAAAAAATAAATATGATGACATTATTTTTTCGAACCAAAAACAAATATTTTTCCTCAATATCTTGTTTTGTTGTCGCTGTGATTTACAAACCGCTACACGGACTTGTGTGATTTTGATATCATTTGATTCATCATGGTGTTTAGATTAGGTAGATATTTTTAAATTGATTTGTAGATGTGTGTATGTCATTAATATAATGAAAATATTAATGTAATCTGCTATATTTTCTTTTATTTTTCTCATATTTCGCGAATATGTGCAACTTTTTCGCGATTATTATAATATATTCATATTCTTATTTTATGGAGGAAGATATATATCAACGTTATTGGTCTACATAATAAACGGCGTAATTTTAAGATTTTTTTCTTGTGCCCAAAATTAAAACCTCGATAAATTTTTCGCGCATCAACCAAAAATTTGATCGCGAACTGTTTCGGAGTCAGAACATTTTTCTCTATATGTGTACCAAAAATCATAGATGTGCCACAAAAACAAAAAAGCTGATTTTTTGAAAATGGAATATTAAAAAATTGGAAATATTGCCCATATATATATGGGCAATATTGCCAATTTTTATACCCTACACAACTATGTTGTCAGGGTATTATAGCTTTGTGCAGCCCCAAAAGTTTGTAACGCCGCGAAATATTGGTCCTAGACCCACCTTTAAGTATACCGATCGTCATATCTCGATTAGCTGAGTCGATCTAGACATGTGTGTCCGTCCGTCCGTCCGTCTGTCCATTATAATTTGTAAACACGATACAGCCCACAGTTATGGACCAATCTTCACGAAATTTTGCATGTAGGATGGGGTTCTATAAATAGGAATAAATCTTAAAATAAAATAATATTATGAAATATACATTTTAAATTGCGTGTAAATCGCGTAATTCTCAAAATCATTTGATGCGCATGCGGTTTCCAGGAAGTACTGAAGTTTATCTTCCAATCCATATATATTTTGCGAAATTTCATTTGACGGCTAAGATGTGCCACACGTTACATTGAAGTACCCAAAAAATCGTAAAACGCGAATAATTTCCGAAAACTCCATATGCCATTAACGCGCATCCGATTTCGGTGTGCACCCTAAAAAAATAGATCGATCTATACCGATTTCAATGTGGTCCATTAAGAACCATGGATGTGCCAGCTCACACTATTTTTGAGATAAATTGCGTCTAAATCGCGCAATTCTCAAAATCATTTGATGCGCATGCGGTTTCCAGGAAGTACTGAAGTTTATCTTCCAATCTATATATATTTTCAAAATTTCATTTGACGGCTATGATGTGCCACACGTTGCATTGAAGTGCCCAAAAAAATCATAAAACGCGAATAATTTCCGAAAACGCCATATGCCATTAACGCGCATCCGATTTCGGTGTGCACCCTATAAAAATACATCGATATATACCGATTTCAATGTGGTCCATTAAGAACCATGGATGTGCCACCTCACACTATTTTTGAGATAAATTGAGTACATCTCTTATTCGGCTGAAGTTTTTAAAGTTCTCTTTTCGAAAAAGATCAAAATCCGTATGAGGTCATTTATTGAAGCGGAAATGATACACAGAAAACGCAAATAAATCCGCGATATTTTCAAAATCATTTTTGGCCAAATTTCGTGTTTTTGGAAGGCCAGTTCCCGCCGTTCTAGTAGATGGATTTTCACGAAGAAGATTTTATATTATCCGAAACGTAAAAAACCTTATTGATCGCGGGTACCCATATCATTCAGTTGACTGATCTAAAAATTTGGTTTTTTAGAAATTTGATCGCACAAAATTCGCACCTTCGGATGAATATTACTCTGAAGCTGTGCATACTATATACATAAAATACATATCAAGTTACGCAGATTCGCGACTACAATAATCTTATAATCGATTTTTATAAATTCCTGTTTGCGTATTAAAGCTAGAAATAAAATTAAAAAAACACTCAAAACCGAGCTTCAAAATGTCAGCATCATTTAAAGGTAGATGCAGTTAAAATTTTGAAAAATGATACATAAGGGGCGTAGTCCCCATTTTGTTGGCTTCTAGTTTTCTTTTGACACGAAGACCGTGCAATGAGTGGCTTAGTCACAAATCGATAGAGAACATAAAAAAACTGGTTCACCTCAACCTGTTTTTACACATTTTTTTATATTAAAGTAGACACAGCTTCCACCAAAATAAAGTTTGGAGGTCAATATCATGAACAGTTTGCACCGACAGATCAATTAACCCAAAACTATTCACTTTTTTTCATATACCTAAATAATTCCCGAGTTATAAATGTGTGAACCTCGGCTTCAACTATGTTAAAAAATTGGCAATATTGCCCATATATATATGTATATATATCTGAACCGAAGGATATATAGGGACATTGGTGCACCATTTGCACAAGTTCGAACGAAATTATATATGAAAGCTATATCTAAATCTGGACCGATTTTCACGAAACTTGGCAGACATCACACTAGACTTAATTCAGTACGTTATGCCGAATTACGTGCAAATCGAAAGATATTTAGGGACTTTGGTACACCATTTACCTTAAATCGGACGAAGATATCTATGGGAGCTATATCTAAATCTGAACCGATTTTTCCCAATTTCAATAGGGTTCGTCCTTGGGCCAAATAAGTGACCTATGCCAAATTTCATCCAATTTGGATTATAAATGCGACCTGTACTTTGTTTACAATTTAACATGGACAGACGGACGGACATGCATAAATCGACTTAGAAACCACACTGTGGCGAAGGGTATACTCTTTTGAGAATATGCATAGAATCACTTTCTAAGTCGATTTATGCATGTCCGTCCGTCTGTCCATGTTAAATTGTAAACAAAGTACAGGTCGCATTTATGATCCGAATTGGATGAAATTTGGCATAGGTCACTTATTTGGCCCAAAGTGGCAAATTTGGCCATATATTATTATAAATGCTATTCTACATATAGAACTATAGATTACAAGTAGTTGCCACATGTTTTGTTTGTGTCCTTCCAGTACTAAGTCTAACTAATTTAGTTTATTAACCGGCAGATTTTTTTACTTTAGCCAGAGTTTCCCTACTCTCCTTAATCAGAATTGTGGGGTGTACGCTCTCAATACCATAAAAAAAAACAATAAAAATCGTTTGTATACTGTAGTGTATCATGTGGTCGGTCCGTCGGACTTTCTCCTTACTGGCTTCTGATTTCCATGTTTACTAAACTAAGACTACTTTTCCATACATATTGTAACACAAATTTAAATTATACTTCTATTTCACTTAAATATTCTTATATAATACCCTAAATATAAAAAAATTGGGGTTGAGGAATGATGGAATTTTGTACGTAAAGCCTTCCGCTTCCGCTTTACATTATTTGAACCAACAGAATGCCTGATGATGAATACCAATAAAAATTGCCTAAGTTGTTGGCAGAATTAATGGATATGACCGGTCTTAAATTGTAATTGTTAGCATAAAAGTTACATCCAATCGGATTATGTTCACTGAGGGATGCTTACCTGATTTCTAATGACAGGAAGAGAATCTGAAATGAGAGTCTAATTTCTACAAAATGTTTTAGCTAAGATTGACTGCACAATCAATCAGATAGGACAAAGTCAATGTTTACGTGTTACGGCTACTGTCTCCTGTTTCCTATAATAAAATTTAAATTATTTACTCTAAAGAGGGTTGGCTGTTTCAGAGATTTGTTAATAAAGAGTGAGGCCGGAATTATTTGTAAGGATGATGGTATGTTGTGGCAGGGGATACCAATTTAGGGTTTCAACTTAAGAAGATATCGGCGTAAATTTCGAAGGCAGATATCAATATTATCCATTTTGGGAATGTGTAGAACAATACTGTTGAAAAGAAAAATGAAGATTCAGACAAATTTATAATTTTTAGAAGAATATTTATACCATACACAACTATGTTGTCAGGGTATTATAGCTTTGTGCAGCCCCAAGAGTTTGTAACGCCGCGAAATATTGGTCCTAGACCCACCATTAAGTATACCGATCGTCATATCTCGACTAGCTGAGTCGATCTAGACATGTGTAAACACGATACAGTCCACAGCTATGGACCAATCTTCCAGAAATTTTGCATGTAGGATGGGTTCTGGCTAATGAAGACCCCTATTGTTTCTGGTAAAAATGGGAATGAACTGGTTTTCTGGTCGCTCCAGAGGCCGCAATTATGGCCCGAACAACGTGAAATTTTACATGGGGAGCCATAGAATAAGCATGCCGGTTTTTATAAAGATCGGACAATATTTAGCGGTTCAAATGGACCCTGACATTTGTGTGAAAAATTACAAAATTAGTATTTTTAGCACACATATTTACCCCTGAAGGACATAGACCTGAGAAGTTGGTAGTATATCCAAGAGGAGTGGTTGACCTTTAAATTAATGCCAATTATATGATCGTATGTACTCAGATGTGATAGTTACACTTAAATATTTAAAGGTGCTTACGTATTCAGATATTAACTAGTAACCCATTACCACACTGGAAGGCGGAAATATAGCGCTGATCGCTTTGAAATGTTCCATGTTTCTGTTTTTTCACCACATAAGCCACTGTACTGAATATTTGTAATATTCGGAAAATATGTCAGTGTAAGGAGGGTGCTGTTGACCTCAAACCGGGGATGAGGATACAACTATCACTAAATATTGCCAGACTTGGAATAAAATCCAC
>NW_026880082.1:0-29819 GCF_032173495.1 Musca vetustissima
GATTTCGAATGTAAGTTAACGCATAATTACCAATGATGGTTTTACACGATTCCAAGAAGTCTGATGTCTATTGTCTGTTGGCTTTATGGCGCTGCTTTTTAAATCTATAACGTAAGCGGAATTTTTTTAGTTTTTATAAGGCGCTATTGGCGGGATAGTTGCAATGAAGTAATTAATGCAGTCTTAGAGTTTCGACTTAACTGTGATCTAAGATATTAGAAAGATATGTTGTTTCGATTGTTTGCTTCCTTATTAATGGATTGGAATGTTTTCCCCAAAATAGATGTATTGTATATGGGATAATATGAGATATTGTTATACTTGCTGCACTTTATGATTGTCAAATTACAAATATATTTTGGAATATAAAAGTTTCAAGCAAATAATAAATATTTGAAATAATAAGTTTAGAAATCTACACTAATACTGTTATGGCAGTTATTTTGGATTATGCAAGATTATCCATTTCGTGGTTTCAAAATTGAATGTAAATAAAAAACCATATAAAATATTATTTAATGATATATCTTTATTATTATAAAGTTTGGACGTTGACATTAATGCACATGCCTTACATTATTAGGTACCGATCCACTCTATTATAATTTCCTCACAATTTTTCCAATTGCTCGCGTAATTGGACAATTTTGTAAACCATAAACTCCATTTAAAGCACGATATGTGGCAGTAACAGAATCACAATTTTTAGTAGATTTTGAAAATTTTTTGAGTTTTGAAATACTTTTGAAACCACGAAATGTATAATCCTTTACTGTAAATGCTAACCCTGAAATCTATGCATGAATTAAATTAACATTTTTTATACCCTCCACCATAGTATGGAGGGTATATTAATGTTGTTTTTCCGTTTGTAACTCATCGAAATAAACATTTCTGACCCTATAAGGTATATATATTCCTGATCAGCGGAAAATTCTATGACGATATATTAATGTCCGTCTGTCTATTATAATCACTCTAGCGTCTAAACGAATATAGACAGATTGTCAAAATTAAGCATAGTGTCGTCTTTTGCTGCAGGCAGGTCAATTTCGAAGATGGGCTACATCGGTCCACGTTTAGGCATAGCTCCCATATAAGATTACCCACCAATTTTCGGTATTTTGAGGTTCTTGAGCGCGTTTTCAACTGAATTCGCTGAAATTTTGTACTTTGAGTTCTTTTTGGATAGCAAATCTCTTCAGTAACAATTATAAATATTTTTATACTCTACCATACGTTATTAGCAACAGTCCATGCTTTGGGTTTTCAGACTTTAAGAAAAATCCCCATTTTAAGTTGTTGAAATTTTTATTTTATAACTAGCGGGCCCGGGAAACGTTGTCTTGCCTAGCAATATTATTGATGTATAATTTTTGCTATTTTAGGTTTGTTTTTATACCCTCCACCATAAGTATTTGTCAGAGCACTACTACTCATAAGATATTTGGTATTGAAAATGTTCAATTTTAGGTTCAATTTAAGGGTAGTTCTCATATAACGACACCGTTATATGGGGCTTGAATATAACGATATTCAAGAGAATTGCTTACTGAGCAGAAAATATCCCTAGATAAAATATTCAATATTGATTTAAGTATTCGTATAGGCCCCATATAATGGTATCCCTTAATATTCGATATTTGGTTGTAATTTCTTATTCGCCCTTTTGGATAATGTGGGGGTATGGAGCACGTTTTTAAAGGTAACCCTTTATACTTTGGTATTTGGTTGTTTTATATGGTAGAATGAATCATACTAAAATTGTCAATATTGGTAGACTCTTTGAGGCAGCTCCCATAAAGCGGTACGCACAATATTCGTATTTTTGGCAGTTTGGTCCAGTGTTTCAACCAAAGTGGCTGAAATATTTTATTTAGGATGATCAAAACTTCTTCACCAAAAATTATCAATATTGGTCCAAATTTCCGGATTGCCCCCATATAATGGTATCCCCTATTATCATGTGGTGTCAAATCTTCCTTCCAAAATTAGTACATATCCATCCCCATTAATGTATCATATATCATTCCAGGATATTGAAGGGTAAAACACATTTTATTCAGTACCAAGTTTTGATGAAGTTCCTACATACAGTTCCCGCTTCATTTTCGGAATTGTAAAGACTTTGACCGACTTTTCTCATGGAATTGACCTAATGGAATTGCATTTGTTTCAAAATTTACGTGCATTTTATGGAAAACGTTTTATTGTTATTTTCAATGTCAAATTCTGAGCACAACGATTATCAATCTCCGCATCTGAATTACCCATAACATAAATTTGTAGAAATTGATCTGCATCAGATAGTGGTAACAGTGCCCCCAGTAAGTGACAAACATGTCCTTGTATCTGTAATATTTAAATTTATATATATATAGATAGATGATTTACATAAATCGGTTTGTAGAATTATCGGTATAGGTTCACTTTTTCGTATTTTCTCTATATTTTCATTTCAAGTATATGTCAGTATACCTATGACGGTATCCAAAGTTCGGCCCGGCCGAACTTAACGCTTTTTATACCCTTCACCACACTGTAGTACAGGGTATTATGTCTTTGTGCATATGTTTGTAACAGGCAAAAGGAAACGAGATAGACACATGGTTCCTTTTGAGAATATGCATAGAATCACTTTTTAAGTCGATTTATGTATGTCCGTCCGTCCATGTATTTTTGTTAACAAAGTACAGGTCGCATTTGTTTTCCGATTTGGATGAAATTTGGCACAGTTCACTTATTTGGCCCAAGGACGAACCCTATCTGGGAAAAATCGGTTCAGATTTAGATATAGCTCCCATATATATTTTCGTCCGATTTTAGGTAAATAGTGCACCAAAGTCCGTATATATCCCTCGATTTGCACGAAATTTGGCACGGCGTACTGAATTAATTCTAGAACGATGTGTGTTAAATTTCGTGACATATTTTGCTTTAAATTTATTTACATAATTTTGTCCCATTGTAAGAAGCAACTCTATATCTGAACAAAATTTAGTATAGGTTGCAGAATGACATGTTTAATTTCATGTTAATGGTCCTTCAAAAATGCGACGTCTGTTAGGATTCATCTGTTCAATATACCCACAGTGATGAAGGGTACCGTATAGTCGGCCCGGCCCTACTTTACTTTTTTCCTTACTGGTTTTACTTGTTTCAATTACTCGCGTAATTGGGCAATTTTCTAAACCATAAACTCCATTTAAAGCTCGATATGTGACTGTAACAGGATCTCAGTTTTTAGTACATTTTGATATTTTTTTACATTGTGAAATACTTTTGAAACCACGAAATGGATAACCTTTTATTGTAAATGCTTACCCTGAGATCTATGCATGAATAAAATTGGCTTTGTGGCTTTGTGCATATGTCTGTAGCAGGCAAACGGAATCGAGGTAGGCCCATTGTTCATTTTGAGAATATGCATAGAATCCCTTTCTGAGTTGATTTACGCATGTCCGTCCATGTATTTTTATTAACAAAGTACAGGTCGATTGTCCGATTGGGACAAAATTCGGCACAGAGTACTGAATTAGATCCACACTGATGTCTGCGAATTTTTGTTAAAGTCGGTTTAGATTTTGATATAGCTCCCATATATAGTTTCGTCCGAATTTTTGTGAATG
Organism: Musca vetustissima; assembly: GCF_032173495.1. Classification (NCBI taxonomy): domain Eukaryota; kingdom Metazoa; phylum Arthropoda; class Insecta; order Diptera; family Muscidae; genus Musca; species Musca vetustissima. Next base: position 3,630 of record NW_026880082.1, read on the forward strand.
ATGCAGCAAACTCCCAATATTTTTCCGATTGGGACAAAATTCTGCGCAGAGTACTGAAGTCTTATATATATTTTCGTTCGATTTTATATAAATGGCCTATGTTTGTTCGATTTACACGAAATTTGGCAGAGGGTATTAAATTGAATATAGAGTTATAACAAAAAACAATTTGTGTATGCAATGGCTGCTCAAGTAGGTCCATGTGTTTATATATAACTCCCATACATAATTTTACTCGATGTCATACAAATGGCACACCAATGAATCCAAGTCTGCCCGTTTGAAATGCAATTTTTCATTGATTTCAATGGTCCTCCAAAGATTCTATGACTGTTCTATATACAGTATATTATAGATATTAACCTCTCTTGTATGCACCCAAAGTGGTAAAGGGTATCATATAGACGGCCCCGTCCGACTTTTGAACTGTCCTTACTAGTTTTCATTTAGTGATATCCTAAAAGGGAGGAGTTTGTGTTGCTTCATAATCTATAATTTTAACCAATTTTGGAATTTTAATTATGTCGTATTATTTTGTCTGCAAAGATTGTAATTAATAATAACTTCAAATATTTGTCACGTTTCTTTTATCGATACCAAAGTAATTAACTTGTTCACCAATATAAATGTATTTTTTCCTGTCTGGTGTATTGTTTTTTGCTTCGCTCTACTTTAATTAATGAATAAAAACATTTACACAAATTACTCTATTCAGCAAACAAATGCAAACAATTGGAGACACAAGATAATAACAACGGCAACTCCATTCCGACACTTTGCAATTATTGATCATGTACAGTGGCAGTCGTTTTTTATTTACTTTTTTTTCATCTCGAACATTTTTGTAATTTTTGGTAACAATTTCTATAAATTATTGTTGGGTTATTGGTTTATGGAGAATAATTCATACATCCTACACTGAACATATATAAATATGTATGTAGATATGATTGTATGGCAGTTTGTGTGGTATGGATAGTAACAACGAAAAATTAATTAAGGTTCCACCAACCAAACAAAAGACTTAGAACACAAACATGCCTCGGGCCAAAAAGTGACAATTTTGTGTCGTTGTTGTTTCCTTCAATAAGAATGTCTGTGAACTTGTATTTATGTCTCATAAATTTGTAGCTGCTTGTATGTTGCTGTTGTTGTTATTACTGGCACGGCCACATTGCATATCAAAATTCTTAAGCTCAACGTAAATCATATTTTTTCTTTGTTGTGGTTTAGAATTTTTCTATGACGAGGGTTTTTTGTTCAAAAAAAGCCACCAGAGTACGCAATTTAAGCCGCATTTTGGCATAACATTTGTCATTGTGGTTGTTGTTGTCGTTGTCATTATTTGCTGTTTTTGTCATGCGGCCATAGCTGCTAATCAAAGCTAATAATCTCATGACAATGAATGGGGGTTAACATAACAAATTCGTTTTTTATGATTATTGTCAATATGACTTGACACTTGAGGAAAATTGAAAAAACGACAACAACAAAAAAATGTGAATAAAATATGTTCATGTTGTGGCAAGACTTACGGAGAGGCCACCACCAATGCCCACATTCGTGGTTCTTTTTTTCCTCCAACTCTAGAACAAATAATTCGCTAGAAATCAAATCCAAAGGCGAATTGACGCTTTAAGCCATGTCGTTCTATATCTCATTCTGTCTTAGCGAACTCATAAATTTGTTTCTAAGCTATGATTTTTGTGTCTCTTTTTTTAATCTTAACAAAATTCTTCTGCGTGTCAAAGTATGCGTTTTAATTGAAAACAAACAAAAAATCCAATTCGAAATTCTTTTAATAAATAAAGGTGTGCATGACAGCTAGGCTATTAATTTAGGTATTTTTTTCTCTTGGCAGATAACAACATTATGTGAATTATTTATGAAATTTTATTTCAAAGCATATTTTCGTTTTAAATTGATGTCATTAGTGTCAGTTATATGGTATAATTATGTTGTATATAATTGCTGAAAATAACAGCTATAATTAATAAATCTTTTAATTTATATTATAAACGTTTTCAAATATTGAATTTTGAAATTAACTAACGGTCTAACAGATTGAATTAGTTTGAATTGTAAAATAGTTATACCGTCTCTATAATACAATTTAAGTCCATTGCTTGCTATAAAAAAATTCAATATTGGGTAATTAGCTAAAAAGTTACAGTTCCCATTAAATACATCTCTACCATAACGTGGAGTGTCTCTTTGTGTCTTTATTTAAGATAGAGCTTTGAGATTTTGCTCAGATATTTCAAATACTCCTAGTATGTTTGGTGTAGGATATAATGTTAACCTTTGCAGTCTGTGGATTTAAGGCAAGCATTTTTTGCTGAGGCTTTGAGATTTTGCTCAGATATTTCAAATACTCCTAGTATGTTTGGTGTAGGATATAATGTTAACCTTTGCAGTCTGTGGATTTAAGGCAAGCATTTTTTGCTGAGGCTATTTAATTCTCGACATACCAAGTGACACATAATTCGATGATAGATACATACCAAATGAATATGATTTTCGTCCATTGGAGGTTTCTGTATTTTGTATTGTAGAAGATTTGCTACCCCATGGGAACGCAGAGTTCCAGATTACAGCCAATTCATTAAAAAAATACCCAAACTTAAAATGTAAACTAATATTTATAATTTGTAGGAGGAAGATTTGCTACAAACTGAGGATTCAAATACTAAAATCGGTTGGAAAACTCACCAAGCCATCGTTATATGGGGACTATCGCACCAATTTGGTAGGGAGATTCGCTAACTAAGGATAATTTAAAATACTAAATTATAGCCATGAAATCGTGTTGAAAATTTTGCCCAAACTCACCCAAATACAAAATAATGCGGAATACCGATTATGGGAGCTATCATATTTTTTTATACCCTTCACCACACTGTGGTACAGGGTATCATGTATTTGTGCATATGTTTGTAACAGCCAAAAGGAAACGAGATAGACACATGGTTCCTTTTGAGAATATGCGTAGAATCACTTTCTGAGTCGATTTACGCATGTCCGTCTGTCCGTCCATGTATTTTTATGAACAAAGTACAGGTCGCATTTATGATCCGATTTGGATGAAATTTGGCATAGGTCACTTATTTGGCCCAAGGACGAACCCTATTGAAATTGGGAAAAATCGGTTCAGATTTAGATATAGCTCCCATATATATTTTCGTCCGATTTAATGTAAATGGTGCATCAAAGTCCCTATATATCTTTCGATTTGGACGAAATTTGGCATTGCGTAATGAATTAGGTATAGAATGATGTGTGTTAAGTTTCCTGAAAATCGGTTCAGATTTAGATATAGCTTCCATATATATTTTCGTCCGATTTAATGTAAATGGTGCACCAAAGGCCCTATATATCTTTTGATTTGCACTAAATTTGGCACAGCGTAATGAATTAGGCCTAGAATGACGTGTGTAAAATTTCTTGAAAATCGGTTCAGATTTAGATATAGCTCCCATATATAATTTGGTCCGATTTAATGTAAACGATTTTCGGTTCAGATTTAAATATTGCTTCTATATCTGACTAAATGAAAAATTTAATATCGGTTGCAGAATGACATGTTTATGGATCCAATTTCATTTTACTAGTCTTTTAAAAGTGTGACGTCTGTTAGGATTCATCTGTTGAATATACCCAAAGTGGTGAAGGGTATCATATAGTCGGCCCCGTCCGACTTTACTACTTTCCTTACTGTTTATACCCTTCACCACACTGTGGTACAGGGTATTATGTCTTTGTGCATATGTTTGTAACAGGCAAAAATTATCGATTTAGACCCCTGGTTCCTTTTGAGAATATGCATAGAATCACTTTCTGAGTCGATTTATGCATGTCCGTCTGTCCGTCCTTCTGTCCGTCCATGTATTTTTGTGAACAAAGTACAGGTCGCATTTATGATCCGATTTGGCTGAAATTTAGCACATGTCACTAATTTGGCCCAAGGACGAACCCTATTGAAATTGGAGAAAATCTGTTCAGATTTAGATATAGCTCCTATATATAATTTAGTCCAATTTAATGTAAACGGTCCCTATATATCTTTCGATTTGCACGAAATTTGGTATAGCCTACTAAATTAGGTCTAGAATGATGTGTGCTGAGTTTCATGAAAATCGGTTCAGATTTAGATATAGCTCCCATATATAGTTTCGCCCGATTTTAGGTAAATGGTGCACCAAAGCCCCTGAAAATCATTTGATTTGCACGAATTTTGGCAAAGTTTATTAAATTAAGTCTAGAATGACGTGTGCTTAGTTTCGTGAAAATCGGTTCAGATTAAATATAGCTCCCATATATAGTTTCACCCGATTTTAGGTAAATGGTGTACCAAAGTCCCTTTATATCTTTCCATTTGCACGAAATTTGGTATAGCGTGTTGTATTAGGTCTAAAATGATGTGTGCTTAGTTTCATAAAAATCGGTTCAGATTTAGATATAGTTCCCATATATAGTTTCGCCCGATTTTAGGTAAATGATGCACCAAAGTCCTTGAAAATCATTTGATTTGCACGAATTTTGGCATAGCGTGTTGAATTAAGTCTAGAATGACGTGTGCTAAGTTTCGTGAAAATCGGTTCAGATTTAGATATAGCTCCCATATAGTTTCGCCTGATTTAAGGTAAATTGTGTACCAAAGTCCCTATATATCTTTAGATTCGCACGAAATTTGGTATAGCCTACTAAATTAGGTCTAGAATGATGTGTGCTAAGTTTCCTGAAAATCGGTTCAGATTTAGATATAGTTCCCATATATAGTTTCGCACGATTTTAGGTAAATGGTGCACCAAAGTCCTTGAAAATCATTTGATTTGCACGAATTTTGGCATAGCGTATTGAATTAAGTCTAGAATGGCGTGTGCTAAGTTTCGTGAAAATCGGTTCAGATTTAGATATAGCTCCCATATAGTTTCGCCCGATTTTAGATAAATGGTGTACCAAAGTCCCTTTTTATACCCTTCACCACACTGTGGTACAGGGTATTATGTCTTTGTGCATATGTTTGTAACAGGCAAAAATAATCGAGATAGACCCATGGTTCCTTTTGAGAATATGCATAGAATCACTTTCTGAGTCGATTTATGCATGTCCGTCTGTCCGTCCGTCTGTCCGTCTGTCCGTCTGTCCGTCCGTCCGTCCATGTATTTTTGTTAACAAAGTACAGGTCGCATTTATCATCCGATTTGGATGAAATTTGGCACAGGTCACTTAATTGGCCCAAGGACGAACCCTATTGAAATTGGAGCAAATCGGTCCACGTTTAGGCATAGCTCCCATATAAGGGTACCCCAAAATTTTCGGTATTTTGAGGTTCTTGAGCGCGTTTTTTAACTGAATTCGCTGAAATTTGGTACTTTGAGTTCTTATTGGGTAGCAAATCTCTCTACCAAAAATTATAAATAAAGGTCCATTTTTTCGGATAGCCCCCCTATATAAGATTACCCCCAATTTTCGGTATTTTGGGGGTTTTGATCGCATTTTCAGACCGAATTCGCTGAAATTTGGTACTTTGTGTTCTTATTGGGTAGCAAATCTCCCTACCAAAAATTATAAATAACGGTCCATTTTTTCGCATAACCCCCATATAAGGGTACCCCCAAATTTTCGGTATTTTGAGGTTCTTGAGCTCGTTTTTTAACTGAATTCGCTGAAATTTTGTACATTGAGTTCTTATTGGGTAGCAAATCTCCCTACCAAAAATTATAAATAAAGGTCCATTTTTTCAAATAGCCCCCATATAAGATTACCCCCAATTTTCGGTATTTTGGGGGTTTTGATGGCATTTTTCGACCGAATTCACTGAAATTTGGTACTTTGTGTTCTTATTGGGTAGCAAATCTCTCTACCAAACATTATAAATAAAGGTCCATTTTTTCGGAAAGCCCCCATATAAGGCACCCCCAATTTTCGGTATTTTCGGGTTTTTGGGCTCGCTTTATAACTGAATTCGCTGAAATTTTGTACATTGGGTTCTTATTGGGTACCAAATTACTCCACTAAAAATTATAAATATAGGTCCAGTTTTTCTGGTAGTACCCATATAACGGTACCCCAAAATTTTTGGTATTTTGGGGGTTCTGATCGGATTTTTCGACCAAATTGACTGTAATTTAGTACGTCGAGTTCTTATTAGGTAGCACATCTCTCCACTATAAATTATAAATATTGGTCAATTTTTTCTGGTAGCCCCCAGGTTTTGAGGTTCTTGAACCAAATTCTTTTTTCTGGTACAGGGTATTATGTTTTTGTGTTTGTAACATGCAAAAATAATCGAGATAGACCCATGGCTCCTTTTGAGAATATGCATAGAATCACTTTTTGAGTCGAAATTTGGCACAGCGTAGCAAATTAGGTCTAGAATGATGTGTGTAAAGTTGCTGAAAATCGGTTCAGATTTATATATAGCTTATACTTTCGTCAGATTTAATGTAAATGGTGCACCAAAGTCCCTATATATCTTTCGATTTGCACGAAATTTGGCACCGCGTAACAAATTAGGTCTAGAATGATGTGTGTTAAGTTTCCTGAAATCGGTTCAGATTTAGATATAGCTTCTATATCTGACCAAATGAACAATTTAGTATCGGTTGCAGAATGACGTGTTTATGGTTCCAATTTCATTTTACTGGTCCTTTAAAAATGCGACTTCTGTTAGGATTCATCTGTTGAATATACTCAAAGTGGTGAAGGGTATCATATAGTCGGCCCCGTCCGACTTTACTACTTTCCTTACTGGTTATCTTTCGATTTGCACCAAAATTGGTATAGCCTATTGAATTAGGTCTAGAAAGATGTGTGCTAAGTGTCATAAAATTCGGTTCAGATTTAGATATAGCTCCCATATATAGTTTCGCCCGATTTTAGGTAAATGGTGCACCAAAGCCCCTGAAAATTTGATTTGCACGAATTTTGGAATAGCGTATTGAATTAAGTCTAGAATGACGTGGGCTAAGTTTCGTGAAAATCGGTTTAGATTTAGATATAGCTTCCATATATAGTTTCGCCCGATTTTAGGTAAATGGTGCATCAAAGTCCCAGCTAATATTTTGATTGGCATGAATTTTGGTATAGCGTACTAAATTAAGTCTAGAATGATGTGTGCTAAGTTTCATAAAAATCGGTTCGGATTTAGATATATCGTAGCTTCCATATATAACTTCGACTTATTTATGTTAATTGAACACCAAATAATCAATAGGTGTCTGATTGAGATAAAATTTTAAAACGTGCCGCATACCGAATAGCGTGTGTCAAGTTTGCTTTAAATCGATTTACTGTGCCACTGTGCGCAAACGACTAAACTTGACCAAATGAAATGAAATTTAGCATAGTTTCCAGAAAGACATACAAATCACATATTTAAGTTCGTTCAATTTCATGCCAAAATTCCTTCAAAAAGGCGACGTCTTTTCGAATATACCCAAAGTGGTGAAGGGTATCATATAGTCGGCTCAGTCCGACTTTACTACTTTCCTTACTGGTTTTTTTATTTTTGGTAGAGGAATTTGCTATCCAATACTTAAAGTATAAAATTACACCAATTCTATTGGAAAACGTTAAATTTTAGGCATAACCGGTTGCATATTTACCGGCATCATTTTTGAAGGTGATGGGCCAAGACGTTGTTTCGAATGGATGAAATGGCAGCTCTTGAATCTCTTTGTCCCCAATCCTTCAATTTTGCTTCCGAAGGTAACTATTTCTGGTATAATGGTTATGTAGCCATTAAACCAGAAATGGTCCTCATCGCCGAACATTGTCTCGAAAACGTCGGATCACACTCTTAAATTTATAGTGAATAACAACAAATATACCTCACTATATTGTGAGGATATCTGAAGAATGCGTGGCCTCGCGGCTTGCTGAATCGATATACAGATATCAAGTCCACAATTATGGAATAATTGTCATAATTGCAGGTTCATTTCTGGCCAAATATAGTGGTTGATAATGAACTCTAAATATATAGGAAATTAAATTTTTTTTATGACCCGAACATCACAAAATCTTACACGGGATTATAGATTAAGACTTAAGACTTCGATTTTTGTTCAGTAAAATCAAATGAGGATTTCTTTTGCAGAACACTTCGTCCTCCTAAATCGATTGCTTGTGTGTCCTTTTCGCCCTTCATTTATTGAACCGGACTCCAATTATCACAACATGAGATTTTTCATCATCAATTTAAAGCAAACCGGAAATCCCTTAATTATTTGGAGCCCAATTAACATGAAGTCGGTTGGAAGTGGGCTACGTCTGCATTTCTACAAAACGCAATTACGCCTTTCTATGCTCAGTTTTGTACGTTATGCAAAATTCCGAGTCACGCTGGCAAAAATGAGGAGATTGGTGCACCATTCACTTAAAATCGGACCAAAAATATATGGAAATTATATTACATCCAAACCGAATTCAACGTTGATAGTTATATTAACTTCAGTATGTTTTGTACATATATTTTCATATTTTGGCCCCATGGTGGATAATTTACTTTAAATCACTTCAGGACGCTTTTCCATTTTGTGCCTATCGGCCATATTTTTGGCCTTTGCTTCATTATTGAATTAAAATCGGACAAACATATTTATGGAATTATATCTAAATCAGAACCGATTTCAACGAAACTTTCCACACGATAGGCTATACCAACTTCAGTACGTTGTCCACAATTTTGTGTTAATCGTCTTCACTTTTGGTGTTTGGTGCACCATTCACTTAAAAACGGATGAAACTATATATGCGAGTTATCTAAACGTAAACCGATTTCAACAAAACTTGACACACGCTAGCCTATATCTACTACAGTACGTTGTGGCAATCGGCATCTTTTTTGGTCTTTGGTGCTCCATTTTCTGAATACCGGAAGAAACTATATATGGGAGCTATATATAATTCTGAACCTATTTGAGCGAAATTTTCCACAGAGTAGGTTATACTAACTTCAAGACGTTTAGCAAAATTTTGTGCTAATCGGCGATATTTTGGATCTTTGGTGTGCTATTAACTGAAAATCTTACGAAACTATATATTGGAGCTATATCTAAATCAGAACCGATTTCAGCGAAACTTTCCACACAGTAGGTAATACAAACTTCAGTACGTTGTTGATTTTTTTATACCCTCCACCATAGTATGGAGGGTATATTAATTTTGTTTTTCCGTTTGTAACTCATCGAAATAATCATTTTCCGACCCTATAAAGTGTATATATTCTTGATCAGCGTAAAATTCTATGACGATATAGCCATGTCCGTCTGTCTGTCTGTTGCAATCACTCTAGCGTCTAAACGAATTGAGATAGATCGCCAAAATTTTGCATAGAGTCGTCTTTTGTCTGCAGGCAGGTCAAGTTCGAAGATTGGCTTTATCGGTCCACGTTTAGGCATAGCTCCCATATAAGGGTATCCCCCAATTTTCGGTATTTTGGGGTTCTTGAGCGCGTTTTTTAACCGAATTCGCTGAAATTTGGTATTTTGTAGTCGTATATGGTAACAAATCTCCCCACCAAAAATTATTAATGTTAATCTAAGTTACAGTAGTTTGAGGATTTTATACTCTACCATGCGTTATCAGTATCAGTCCACTTTTTGGATCTTACAGATTTTAGGAAAAATACCCATTAAAAATTGTTGAAGTTTGTAGTTGGTGTACATAATGGTTTACATAATTCGGTTTGTAGAATTATCGGCATATGCCCACTTTTTGGTATGTTCCCTATATTTGTATTGCATGTATCTGTCAGTATAACTATGGTGGAGGGTATCCAAAGTTCGGCCCGGCCGAACTTAACGCGTTTTCACTTGTTTTATTTAACATCGATGTAATTTTTTTAGAAAGACGTTATTTTAACGTTGTTTCATATAACATCAACAGTAAAACATATTAATTAAATATTAAACATTGTTGGCTTATACTAACTTTAGTGCGTTTTGCTAAATTTTGTGCCAATCGGCCACATATTGGAGATATTGGATGCATCACTTACTGAAAATCGGACGAAACTATATTAGGAGCTATATATAAATCTAAACCGATGTTTCCCATTTTTTTAATCCAAAAAAATAATCTTAAATTCGTTATGCATATTGTTATCCCTACACAACTATGTTGTCAGGGTATTATAGCTTTGTGCAGCCCCAAGAGTTTGTAACGCCGCGAAATATTGGTCCTACACCCACCATTAAGTATACCGATCGTCACATCTCTACTAGCTGAGTCGATCTAGACATGTGTGTCCGTCCGTCTGTCCATTAAAATTTGTAAACACGATACAGGCCACAGTTATGGTCCAATCTTCACGAAATTTTGCATGTAGGATGGCTTCTGCCCATTAAATGGACCAAATAATTGATTTTTGTCGGTTTTTCTGGTCGCTCTAGAGGCCGCAATTATGGTCCGAACGAAGTTTTACATGGAGAAGGGGATCGGGCCAAAGAATAAGCATGGCTGTTTTGATAAAGATCGGTCAATATTTAGCGGATCAAATGGACCCTGACTTTTGTGTGAAAAATTACAAAATTTGTATTCTATAGCGTATATATATACTACTGAAGGACATAGGCCCGAGAAGTTGATATTATATCCAAGAGAAGGGGTTGATCTTTAAATTGATACCAATTATATTGTCGTATGTACTCGGATGTGGGAGATATACTTAAATATTTACATGTGCTTACGTATTGATATATTATTCAGTAACCCATTAACACACTAGAGGGCAGAAATATAGCGCTGATCGCTTTTCAATTTTCCGTGAGGATCCAGGTATGGTCAACTACTACGGCCATATTTTTCGGTGATGATCAGATACTAATTTTGGGATGAATTAGACCGGAAACTTAGTTTTTGGTGTTTTTTCCAGTCGATCTATAGGAAAGCCGAATTGAAAGCCGAACATCACAACCCAACCCACCGTGAAGGGAATCTATACTCAATATCAGTAATATTTGTTGACCTCTAGTCGGTCAAGAGGTTGCAAATATCGCGAAATATTGAAAAGATCAGAATATAGAACACAAGAATGTTAGATTTTCGTATAAATAGTGTGGGGTATCATATGGTCGGCCCCGTCCGACTATACTGCTCCGCTCACTGGTCTCTTAATACATATCAATTTCCTAAGTATTTAAGTACCAACATTGTGTATAGTATCGGGAATTCCATTTCATTCACAATAAACACATTTACTTATAGTATTTTTTAAATAAATACCCAGTTCTCTTAAACTAACATGACCAATCAAATTGTTAAGTTATATTTCCGCTGACTCAACATTATTTACCCCGGCAATTCACTGCTTAAGGTTTCACTAATTAGGCTATTTTAACGTACGATACAAATATTTATTTTGGCATTCTGCTATATTATAAATTATATCAATGAACCATGACCATGGAACCGAATGAGACTAGAAATATTAACGAGACGTGATAGTCATTAGTGACATAATGAATGAACAAGAGGCTCACATATTGCAAATCATTGTCAAAATAACGCAAACGGTAGCAAAGCGAAATAACAGATATGTGTTTTCTCGTATTTAAAATTGGTAATATTTGTTAATGTTTTAATATGAGGGTATTGGATACCCCGTTTAAAGAAAAATATATGAACCGTTGAACATTTTTCAGACATATCGGGGATAAAAAGGACAAACTTTAAGAATGTACTGTTAATTTTACTGCAAGACCGGCATAAATCAAAGATAATGATTTATGAGTGAATAATGCAGAATTTTTGCCTATATTAGTTTTAATGCTGTGTTTACTAAATTTTCTAATCAGTCTACAGAGGCTCTAAAGAACATAACGGCAAAAAATGTTGATTCCCACTTCAAACCGTCTTTACTTTGGGAATAAGGAAAAATTCGTATAAAAAACAACAACAACATCTTAGCTTTTTTAAGGTAATAGTTAAATAATTGAAAGCCAACAATTATCACTTAGGCGTATAGACTCCTTTTGTGGTTGGCTAAACAAAAGACTTAAGAAACGAACATGGATTTACTTGTCGACAAATCACATTTCAGTTCACGCACACACATACACACACTCACATAATTTCTTTGAAAATGTCAAACAATTTGTTTTGCCACCAAACTGACATTTAAGCCTAAAATATTTCAAGTCAAGTCACTCATCCGTTTGCTTCGTCGTTGGTGTTGGCATTGTGGTATGTTGTTTTTAATTTTTTCACCAAATTGTTGTTGTTTTTTTCCAAAGCCGAACAAAACAAAATTAGACAAAGGAAAACGACTGCGAGAATCCAACTTAACACCATCACCATTTACGGTATAATTGTCGATTTGCCGATGTAATTCAAAACTATTGACAACAAATGGTACGTGTACTTGTATGTGATTGACTTAGGACGGGTAAAAACTTCATGCAGGCAGCGGGTGGAGAACGTTATGCCTTCAGAGAGACTCTGGCAGACAGATTTGTTGCCATTTTTTGTTCGAACTTTAGTATTATTGATGTTCATGGTGTTTATCGTATTATTGTTTTTTGAAGTTTCTTTTCTTCATCGTTTCCCCTTTATTTTTTGCTATGACGCTGGAAATATACCATTGCAATTGTTGTTTGGTTCAAAATGGCCAACAGCATCAACCGACAAAATCATCTGCCTCATCATCTTGCCTTAGAATACATAACAACAATAATAAACAATTTTTATGATATTTTTCGGTTTCTTCATTGTGATTTTTCAATGATTTATCTGAGTCGATTTACGCATGTCCGTCTGTCCGTCCGTCCGTCCGTCCGTCTGTCCGTCCATGTATTTTTGTGAACAAAGTACAGGTCGCATTTTTGATCCGATTTGGATGAAATTTGGCATAGGTCACTTATTTGGCCCAAGGACGAACCCTATTGAAATTGGGAAAAATCGGTTCAGATTTAGATATAGCTCCCATATATATTTTCACCCGATATAGGCACCAAAGTACCTATATATCATTCGATTTGCACGAAATTTGGCATAGTGTACTGAATTAGGTCCATAATGGTGTGTGCTGAGTTTCGTGAAAATCGGTTCAGATTTAGATATAGCTCCCATATATATTTTCGTCCGATTTAAGGTAAACGTGGCACCAAAGTACCTATATATCTTTCGATTTCCACGAAATTTGGCATAGCGTACTGAATTAGGTATAGAATGATGTGTGTTAAGTTTCCTGAAAATCGGTTCAGATTTAGATATAGCTCCCATATATATTTTCGTCCGATTTAATTTAAATGGTGCACCAAAGTCCCTATATATCTTTCGATTTGCACGAAAGTTGGCACATCGTAATCAATTAGGAATATAATGGTGTGTGTTAAGTTTCCTGAAAATCGGTCCAGATTTAGATATAGCTCCCATATATATTTTCATCCGATTTAATCTGAATGGTGCACCAATGTCCCTATATATCTTTCGATTTGCACCAAAGTTGGCACAGCGTAATGAATTAGTTATAGAATGGTGTGTGTTAAGTTTCCTGAAAATCGGTTCAGATTTAGACATAACTCCCATATATATTTTCGTCCGATTTAATGTAAATGGTCTACCAAAGTCCCTATATATCTTTCGATTTGCACGAAATTTAGCACTGCGTTATGGATGAGGTCTGGAATGATGTGTGTTAAATTTCCTGAAATCGTTGAAATCGGTTCAGATTTAGATATAGCTTCTATTTCATCTGTTGAATATGCTCAAAGTGGTGAAGGGTATCATATAGTCGGCCCCGTCCGACTTTACTACTTTCCTTACTGGTTTTTGCTGTTGTTGTTAGCATTACAATTCATTTCTGTTTTTTGTATTCGCATTCAATTCATAACTTCATTTCATGTCCGATTATTTATTCGAAATAAATTTTTATGGATTTTTGCACTATTCATGGTGGTCATAATTTAGTTTCTGGTTTATGATACCGCGATTGTAAAATGATTTTGATGTTTTATAACTTCAAATGCGATCTGCTTGCTTCATTGAATATGCATATGGTAAGTAACATATGGTGTGGGAAGTTACAATGTTCTACAAACGATGATTTGGTTAGGATGAAACATTAACATCGGAGTTCTTCAGAAATTTGTTGCATATCTTTAAAAATAGCTATAACATATTTTTACTCTTAATTTGAAAGTTTTCAGCCCATATTTTTGTTCCAAATATTCAATTTTGCAGCACTCAACAGTGTAATGGTTTGGGACATACCGATTTTCAACATTACGTAAATGAAATTCTGTTGAAATAATATGAAGCTTCCTTGCCTTGCATATCTTCTTAACCAATCGGGGTTATAAAAGTAAATAACTATTTAATTGCATAAAGGGTTTACAGCGCTAGGATTAGAGCAGGTTCCTTTCCAGCCGTATTGCGTAGCAAAGTCATCTGTGAACTCTTACCGAACTCCAGCTCTAAGAAATTAAGCAGGCCAATTGCCGCCGCTTTTTATACCCTTCACCACACTGTGGTACAGGGTATTATGTCTTTATGCATATGTTTGTAACCGGCAAAAGGAAACGAGATAGACACATGGTTCCTTTTGAGAATATGCATAGAATCTCTTTCTGAGTCGATTTATGCATGTCCGATAATCCGATTTGGATGGAATTTGGCACAGCTCATTTGTTTGTCCCAAGGACGAACCCTATTGAAATTGGGAAAATCGGAAATAGCTCCCATATATATTTTCGTCCGATTTAAGGTAAATGGTGCACCAAAGACGTACTGAATTAAGCCTAGAATGTGCCTGCCAAGTTTCCTAAAAATCGGTTCAGATTTAGAAATAGCTCCCATATATAGATTCGTCCGATTTCATGTAAATGGTGCACCAATGTCCCTATATATCTTTCGATTTGCACCAAATTTGGCATAACGTACTGAATTGAGCCTAGAGTGATGTCTGCCACGGTTGGAGAAAATCGGTCCAGATTTAGAGCTCCCATATATAATTTCGTCCGATTTCATGTAAATGGTGCCCCGAAGTCCCTAAATATCCTTCGATTTGCACGAAATTTGGCATAACGTAATGGATTTAGGCTAGAGTGATGTCTGCCAAGTTTGGAGAAAATAGGTCCAGATTTAGATATTGCTCCCATAAATAGTTTCGTCCGATTTCATGTAAATGGCGCGCCGAAGTCTCTATATATCCTTCGATTTGCACGAAATTTGGCATAACGTACTGAATTGAGCCAAGTTTCGAGAATCGATCCAGATTTAGATATAGCTCCCATAAATGTTTTCGTCTAATTTAATGTAAATAATACACCAAAGTTCACATATATAATTTGATTTGCACAAAATTTGGCATAGCGTACTGAATTTAGTCCAGAATGTTGTGTGCCAGGTTTCGTGAAAATCGGTTGAGATTTTGATATAGCTCCCTTATATTATATATTGATTTTAAGTAATTGACGCACCAAGGAACCAATATATATGGCTGATAGGAACAAAACGGACTGAAATTATTATAATCTAATCTGTGACAAGTTTCGTTGAAATGGGTTTATATTTGAATATAGCTTCCATATATATTTTCGTCCGATTTTAAGTAAATTGGACATCAAACTCCTCATGTTAGTACAGACATAGCCCAGACATAACCCAACGGATGAACTATTGATATTTGTTTGAAGTCGATTTACTTACTTTTGTCCCATAGATAGATATAGGTAGATTCACATTTAGATAAATATCACATATTTTATTTCATCCAATTCCATGTTAAAAGTCATGTTGAATATACCCATAGTTGTGAAGGGTATCATATAGTCGGCCCCGTCCGACTTTACTTTTTTCCTTACTGGTTCAATGATGAACTACGTTAGTTGAATTAATTTAGTTGATTAATAATCAAATCACATTAACTCCACTTTTAATAATTTTGTTTCACTTCACTAAAAATGATATTAACACCTCCACTTAACTTTTGTAAATGAGCATAAATGCAACTTTTTATATCCTACACAACTATGTTGTCAGGGTATTGTAGCATTGTGCAGCCCCAAGAGTTTGTAACGCCACGACCCACCTTTAAGTATACCGATCGCCATATCTCGACTAGCTGAGTCGATCTAAACATATGTGTCAGTTCGCCTATCCTTTACAATTTGTAAACATAATACAGTCCACAGTTATGGATCAATCTTAACGAAATTTTGCATGTAAGATGGGTTCTGGCCAATGAAGACCCCTATTGTTGTTGGTAAAGGTCGGTTAATATTTAGGGGATGAAATGGACCAAATACTTAATTTTTGTCGTTTTTTCTGGTCGCTCCAGAGACCGCAATTATGGCCCGAACAACGCTAGGTTTGCTTTGCTTGCTTTGATAAATATCGGTCATTATTTTGCGAGTCAAATGGATTGAATGTGGGAAAAATCGCAAAAAACTTATTTTGACAAATTCGCGTATATAATTGCGTTTTTCTTCTAATTGATTTCACAATCTATGTGAAAATAGGTCAAAAATATATCGATAGGCGAATAATATGCGTATTTTATCCAAAATCGATTGTGGAGGCACATCCGCGATTCTTAACCGATCCTTTTAAAATAGGAGTTCTTTTGTGTATTTTCACAGGAGATTACTGAAATCGGATGCGCATAAAAATCGTATGCACGTTGCGCGATTTTTAGTCACTTTTAGGGTTTTTGCATAGCATAGTGCATCGAGCGGCACACTTTGACCGCTAAATTACAAAAACAAATGTGTTTTAACCATTTGTGAAGAAATTCGCGAATTACAACAAATAGTAATTAATTTAATTTATATTTGAAATACAGGATTTAAAATCGCTATAACTTTTGTGCGCAGCATCCGAATTTGTGAACGCGAACATATTTCGAATCAGCATATTTTTCTTAACATATGTACCAAAAATCATGAATGTGCTCGCAAAAATTTTTTTCAAATTTTTTTATGGAATTTTAAAAGAATTTTGTAATACACATTTTATGATTTTTTCACACAAAAGTCATTAAATGTACCTATATCCGCAGTTATATTGGGCGGAATTGAACATGGATGGGCTCATTAGATCCGGCACGTAAAAAAACTAAAATCACGCGGGGTTCCACGGAATTTGAATGGACTTTCTTAATTTTAGACTCAAAAAATATTTTTTTTTATAAAAATTTACGCACCAAAATTTCGTCTTTGGAACCCAATTGCAAAGAAGCTACGGTGAGCACATTCATGAGATATACACTAAACGAAGCAAAATCACGATTTCTACAATCCTATAATTAGTTTAGTCCATTATCTGGATGCGCATCCTAATTATAAGAAAAATTCAAAAAACACCGAAAATCTGGCTTCAAAATGTCAGCATCCTTTTTGGGTGGATGCAGTGATTATATCGAAAAATCATACATTAGAATCATATTGTCCATGGGGTATTCTGCAACTTAGTCACTGATCACATGTGCGTGCGTTGTGTAGTTTAGCCACAAATCAGGAACGAACACAAAAAAACTCGTTGGCTTCAACACATTTTCACCCATTTTTTTACATTACCACCATACAGTTTCCACGCAACTTATTATTTATTACCAATATTTTAAGATTTTGACAAGAACACTTCATTTTATAGAATTGAATTTAAATTATATGCAATATGTTCATATTTCGCGAGTTATAACATTGCAAACCTCAGCTTCAAGGAATTTAAAAGATTTTTGTAATTTCCCATATATGTATTTACTCCTGGAGGACAGAAGTTGACAGTATATCCAAGAGGAGTGGTTACCATTTAAATTGATACCAATTATATTGTCATATATACTCGGATGTGGGAGTTGCACTTAAATATTTATAGGTGATTACGTATTCAGATATTATATAGTAATACATTAACATTAGAGGGCAGAAATGTAGCGCTGATCGCTTCTCTTAGAGGTTGCAGTCATTGTCAAGGACAACGCCTATAACCACACCACATCACAATACAACCCACGGTGAAGGGAATCTGGACAAGTAACTTGAAGGGCTGTACTGAATATTGGGAATATTCGGAAAATATGTCAGTATAAGGAAGAGGTGCTGTTGATCTCTAATCGGCCAAGACAGTGCAAATATCACGACATATTGCCCAGGCTCAAAATAATCTTCGGCAGAAAGTTAGAGGTCTGTGGTAGTTGTGTAGGGTATCGTATGGTATGCAAAAAATGTACCATTATACTTAGAAAAAAACAAAACAAGCCTTTTTATACCCCTCACCACACTGTGGTACTGGGTATTATGTCTTTGTCCATAAGTTAATAACAGGCAAAAGGAAACGAGATAGACACATGGCTCCTTTGGAGAATATGAATATAATCACTTGCTAAGTCAATTTATGCGTGTCTGTACGTCAGCTCGTCTGTCTGTCTGACCAAGTTAAATTGTAAACCAAGTACAGATCGCATTTGTGATCCGAATTTTATGAAATTTGGCATAGGTGACTTAATTGGCACAAGGACGAACCCTACAGAAATTGGTAATATGGGTTCAGATTTAGATATAGATTCCATATATATTTTCGTCCGATTTAATGTAAATGGTGCACCAAAGTCCCTATACATCTTTCGATTTACACGAAATCGTACAGCGTACTGACTTGTTTCAGATTTACATATAGCTCCCATATATAGTTTCGCCCAATTTTAGGTAATTGGTGCGCCAAAGTCTCTGAAAATCATTCGATTTGCACGAAATTTGTCATAGCATACTGAATTAAGTCTAGAATGATGTTGCTAAGCTTCGTGAAAAGATACATAGCTAGGCCGATTGACACAACGTACTAAAGTAATATAAATTAGTCTCTGGCAAGTTTCCCTGAAATTGGTTCAGATATAGATATATAACAATAATACCCTGTACCACAGTGTGGTGAAGGGTATGAAAACGCGAAGTCCGTCAGGATACATATGTAGAATATACCCAAAGTGGTGAAGGGTATCATATAGTCGGCTCATTCCGACTTTACTACTTTCCTTACTGTTTTTTTTTTTAAAATTTGAACGTTGATATTGTTTGTGAAACGCTACATCATTTAAATGACCACCACGCGAACTGTGGCAGTCATTGAATCTTTTGAGGTAATTTTTGACACATATTGAGCGGTGTCTCAACCATAACTTGACGAATGTTTGCATTGCTCAAGATTTTGAGGTTTATCTGCATAAAAAAGGTCTTCAGGTCGTAGCCACTTATGGTATCAAATCGCACTATTTTAGGGGCCAGTTAAAATTTCCACGACAAGAAATTACGCGGCATTTGGGTATATTGAATAGATGCATCCTTACCAGAGTTACCAAAAGATGACTGGGAAAAAATGCTAGATTTTGTTTAAACAAATGCTAGAAAGTGCTAAAAATTTTAGAAAAGTGCCAGAAAAAAGTGCTAAAAATATATATAAAGATTTTGTTTGTAGATTATAATTAGATTTATTTTTCTTAAAAAGTATTTTTTTTTAATTAAATACAAATAAGGAAATTGTAATGAACAGCTATATTATGAGGGTATTATAGGTTCTGGTCCAAAAATGTATAACGTTACGAAATATTGGTCCTAAGCCCGAGTCGATCTACAAAAATTACAAAATGTGAGAATTCAATGCCTTATACTTTTATTCCAGAAGAACAGAGATCGGATGTGATAGATATACATACATATTTACGTATTATAATATTGTTTAATATTACCATTAACCCACTAGAAGGCGGAAGTGTCCCGCTGATAGCTATGCAATTTTGCATACAGTTTCGGTTATAGTGAAGTGCGTCATCTATAGTTTTGGTTGGAAAATAATATAGTCAACGAAAGAACACTGCTGTGTTAATAAAGATCGGACAATATTTTTATAATCAAGTGAGCCAAGATTTTTGCACCAAAAATTAAAAAA
The DNA here is from genome assembly GCF_032173495.1 of Musca vetustissima. Lineage (NCBI taxonomy): Eukaryota > Metazoa > Arthropoda > Insecta > Diptera > Muscidae > Musca > Musca vetustissima. Next base: position 23,523 of record NW_026880082.1, read on the forward strand.
ATCATCACATATCATTATACCCTTCACCACACTGTGGTACAGGGTATTATGTCTTTGTGCATATGTTTGTAACAGGCAAAGGGAAACGAGATAAACACATGGTTCCTTTTGAGAATATGCATAGAATCACTTGTTAAGTCCATTTATGCATGTCCGTCTGTCCGTCCGTCCGTCCATGTATTTTTGTTAACAAAGTGCAGGTCGCATTTGTGATCCGGATTTAATTTTACTTTTTTATTTTGAACGAAATTTGACATAGCGTACTGAAATGAGTCTACAATGATGGGTGTAAATTTTCCTGAAAATTGTCCGATTTTAAGACCCAAAGTTAGGACGATTGCCACACAATATGTGACAAGTTTAGATATAGCTCCCATATATATTTTCTTCCGATTTTAAATAAATGGTGCACCATAGACTCAAAGTAAGGCCGATTGATACAAAATTTTGCACAACGTACCTAAGATAGTATAGTTTTATAGTCAAATAGATATAGCTCCCATATAGTTTCGTCCGATTTTAAGTGGGGCACAAGGACCCAAAATATGTCCATTAGGAACAAAACGAGCATAAAATAGTCTAACTTAGTCTATAGCTTCCATATCTATTTTCATCCTATTTTACGTAAATGGTGCACCAAACTCTTCATGTTTTTCAGAATAGAATGACGTAATTAGGTGTTACTTGGGCTCTAAGTATTCAACTGGTGCGCGATTGATATTTGCTGTAAATCGGTATACAGAATTTGGTCCCATAATCGGTCGTATAATCGGCCCCGTCCGACTATACGAAACAAAACGTGAACGTATATAGGGGACCATCTTCGAACCTTACCCATTTGCAAGCAAAAGACGCGTCTATGCAAATGTATATCAAACATAACGTTATTAGAACCTACGGTAAATCTGTGTTAAGGGGACCCCCCATTCTCGGGGTCAAAAATTTTGTTGATATAATTCGAATCTACACTACTTGAAGAATGTCCCTACAAAATTTCAAAATGAAAACCTCAACAACTCTTGAAGATATAGCCGATTTATTGTGTCACCATCAAGTGACGGCTGAAGTGCTTCTCAAACTTTAAACGCGTTTTTCTCTAAACAGTGAGGAGTGATCATGCCAGCCTTAAAAAATAAGGACTTTTCTTTAATTACAAATCTTTTTCTTCCATTTTAAATCTTCAATTGTATATGTGCAAAGTTACAAACCTTAGGGAGGGGTTCCCCTAATTGACTCATTGATTTTATCCTTATTAAGAATAAATATATTAACGAGTAGGATATGATATACTAATATTTTACTGAATGGAAAGATATTTCAATAATCAATAATTAGGAAATTAATTTTCATACCTAACTACTAGAATTCAGTGTTCTATGCTTATATGATTTTATAGCAAATTGAAAAAAAACTCCGACTTTTGACCTTGCCTTACCGCTTTTAATTTGGAGTTTATTAAATAGCTCACTACAAGATATGTATTCCCCAAAAATTTACATTCTAAAATTCTAATGGTTTTTGTTTTATTCCCCAAAAGTTGATACATTTTGGAAATATTTTTAGGTATTCCCTTTAGTTAACCACATAAAGAAATTTGAATAAACTTTTTAATTCCGCCTTCTTTCAAAGTGTTGCTTGAAAACAAATATTATTAAGGGAACCCCCCCCCCATTCTCGATTTTAATTTTTCAAGATTTTCAATGGGCTGGTAAATCAATACCAATGCTTGTTAAGGTTTGTAACTTCACACATATATAATTGAAGATTTAAAATAGAAGAAAAATAATTTACAAAAAATTTTTGTTGTTGTTTTGTTGTTGTTTTTTGTAATTAAAGAAAAGTCCTTATTTTTGATGGCGGGCATGATAACTCCTCACTGGAACATCGGAATCCGAAAATTCCAACGGTGTTAGAAAGAGTACATGTCTGGCTCTCGTATGAACTAGGATTATTGACTTCGCTCTAAAATTAACAAAATGGTGGACCTTTGAAAAAATATTTTTGGAAAATCGCCGATTTTTTACCAAAACCCAAGTTAAAAAATAAGGAAGATCTTCACCGATTGGCTTTATCCTAGTTCATACGAGAGCTATACACTCACAGAGAAACGTGTAAATTAATTTGAAATCGATTGGGTTATTAGTTTTTGAGTTATCGTGCCCGCCATTCGCAAAAAAATGTTTAGAGAAAAACGCGTTTAAAGTTTGAGAAACCCTATAGCCGTCACTTGATGCTGACACAATAAATCGGCTATATCTTCAAGAGTTCTTGAGATTTTCATTTGAAATTTTGTAGGGACATTCTTTAATTAGTGTAGATTCGAATTATATCAACAAAATTTTTGACCCCGAGAATGGGGGGGTCCCCTTAAACCAGATTTTCACTACAAGAAAAAATGCAAGTAAGTGGGTAAGTGTTTGTCTAACACTCTCCTGCCGATTATTTCTACAACAATCACTTTGTTGTATTACTATTTTCATAATTTTTCTTTGCAGTTTGCAATTGCAATGGAATGATGATTGGTGTTAAAAACAATTAAAATTTCTTTATATATTTTTCCGCATTTAGCAATAGAAATTTTTCGTTTAGTCACAGTGAGTTATGTATGATTGCATTTTGTGTTGAACAGAGTTGCCTAATATGTTTTTCCAAAACTGTTACTTGCTTTATTACCTGATTTTTTTAATTATATGTTTTAAGATCGATCAATAAAGTTGAGGAAATTTATAATTTTAAATAAAAAATATTTTTTTACATTTGGTAACCCTTTTTATTATGCTGCAAATTTTTAGATTTAAAGATTTGTGTTTTTTTTTCTCTATCATTCAGACGATATCAACAAGTCATGAATTTATTTATGATTATTTCTTTAACATAGTTTATTGAACAATGGCTGATGATCATCAGATGGTGCTGGCGTTGAATAACAAAATCATGGCTCATCTTTTAGGAAGCGAAAATAAAGAAAATGTTATGCAAAAGAAACGTGACTTCAAATGTTTTGTTTATGAACAAAGATCATGGAAACAATGCATTGGAAAATCATGACGTATTGGAAAAATCAACAATTGGTTTTCCGATACAATATTTTTCCTTAATGTGTTGGTGAACAATTTATGTAAAATCGGACGAATATATATGTATATGTGGGAGCTATATCGAAACCAGAACCGATTTTTCCGAAACTTAGCACACATCATTCTAGACATAATTCAGTACGCTGTGCCAAATGCCATGCAAATCGAAAGGTATATAGGAACTTTGGTGCACCATTTACATTGAATCGGAAAAAATATATATGGGAGCTACATCTAAATCTGAACCGATTTTCACGAAACTTAGCACACATCATTCTGGACCTAGTTCAGTACTCTATGCCAACTTTCGTGCAAATCGAATGATATTTAGGGCTTTGGTGCACCATTTACCTTAATTCGGACAACTATATATGGGAGTTATATCTAAATCTGAACCGATTTTCTCGAAACTTGACACACATCATTCTGGACCAAATTCAGTACTCTATGCAAATGTTAATGCAAATCGAATGATATATAGGGACTTTGGTGCACCATTTACCTAAAATCGGACGAAACTATGTATGGGAGCTATATCTAAATCTGAACCGATTTTCTCGAAATTTGGCACACATCATTCTGGACCTATTTCAGTACTCTGTGCCAAATTTCGTGCAAATCGAATGATATATAGGGAATTTGGTGCACCATTTACCTTAAATCGGACGAACCTATATATGGGAGCTATATCTAAATCTGAACCGATTTTCTCGAAACTTGGCACACATCGTTCTGCACCTAATTCAGTACTCCATGCCAAATTTCATGCAATTCGAAAGATATAGACGGACTTTGGTGCACCATTTACATGAAATCGGACGAAACTATATATGGGAGCTATATCTAAATCTGGACCGAATTTCTCGAAACTTGGCACACATCATGCTATGCTCAATTCAGTACGTTATGCTTAATTTCGTGCAAATCGAAAGATATATAGGGATTTTGGTACACCATTTATATTAAATCGGACGAAAATATATATGGGAGCTATATCTAAATGTGAACCGAATTTTCCCAATTTCAATAGGGTTCGTCCTTGGTCCAAACAAATGAGCTGTGCCAAATTTCATCCAATTCGGATCATAAATGCGACCTGTACTTTGCTCACAAAAATACATGGACAGAGAGACGGGCATGCGTGGTTCTACGTGGTGGTTCTATATTATCAAAAGGAACCATGTGTCTATCTCGTTTCCTTTTGCCTGTTACAAACATATTTACAAAGGCATAATACCCTGTACCACAGTGTGGTGAAGGATATAAAAGAATGCGTGCTGTCATTAAATATTTACATGAAAAAGGTTTATCGGGACAAACCACAGAACGACGACGGCCCAACAGAATTCGTTGTAATTTGGTACTATGGGTTGTCATGGGATACCAATCTCTCAATTAAAAAATTATTAATATTAGCCCACTTTTTCCATATAAAGTTACAAATTCAAATTATCGATTTTTTGGGATAGATAAAGTCCAAAGATGGGACTTATCATTTAACTCCTACTGGTACCTCCTCCACAAATTGTCAAAACTTTCTTAATTCAGTACTTTGTAGGTTATATATATTTAATTAGAATCTAATTGGAAGCATAAAATTTTTTAATTGCCATAATTAAATTGTCGTAAATTATGAGTTCTATGCATAGCATTTGAGTCTACATTTGATCTACTCTAATCCAAAACAGAACTTTAACCAATTTTAACTCGTGCACAAGGTGGTGGTGATATAACAATAGAATAACAGGTACATTCTAAAGCTGTTTAGTGGATTGTTAGTTGATTGGTTCAACCAATAGCTGCATGTATGTATGTACCTACGTACGTATTTATGTAAGAACATTTGCTAATGGGTTGGTTCTAAATGCCGATTGCATGCCTGTCTATCAAATAATAGACCACCACTCACAGATAACAACGGAGGCGATATTATAAATTATGAAATACGATTGGCAAATATGAATTTAGAAGTGTTCGTTTTGACACCCCTGAGGAAATGTATGTCAGATAACAGAAATACTTTTGTTTTCGCGCAAATTGCATTGTTTCTTGTTCGCAAAAATGTCAATATTCGAAAAGAACACGAAAAAGGTTGAACTTTATTATTAGTGTTATGAACCGGTTATAAAGTTAAGTTAATGTTTTAATCATTTCAAATAAATGAAATAATAATTTATTTTTAAGATGATTTCATAAATTTTGTATTTTTATGATGGAATATTAATCGATTATACTTAGGAGAAAATTGGTTTATGATAAACGATTAAGAACTTTAAGTGCAAATATAAGTTTTTTGTGCAAATTTTAAAAAACTTGACAACAATTTCTGTCGTGGTACAATCAATCATAGACATGTCAACATAAATAGCAGAAGTCTTGACTGAATGATTTGAATTCGCAAATGTTTTGTACAGTTCTCGTGTCAGAAATGAGCTAAGGTTTTAAGACTAAATATTATTGTTCATATCTTTCAGGAAAGGTTAGTCAACTGATGACGCAGAAAATGATTTTTTTCCTTCTGCTTATAACAATCATATGCACTAAAGTAGGAATAAATTAGATTTTGCTATTAATGGTTAACACATTAACCCAAACCCATAAAAGTATTTCGTCCACAATTAGGTGAAGTGTATATATTTAATTGCCATTGTTTGTAACAACTGGAAATAATCATCGGCGGTTTTATGCGTATTGTGGGTAATAGAGGATAAAACACATTTTACGAAAAATTGGTCCAAGATCAGAAGTTATTCAATATAGGTTATTGTTTTCAAATAGTACCCATATAAAGGTTCCGAACGATTTAAGGAATATTATCCCCCTAATTGAATTCTCTCATATTGAAGTTCTCTCATAATTCGGATCAAGCCATTAGGCAAAAAGCAAGGTAAATTGTGAATGGATGTGTAAAGAGTGGAGTAGGGGATGTTAGATACCACGCAACGGCTCTGATTGGCTTTAATATGGCAAAGTCCAGACTTTTCTTGATCCCCCTTTAATCTCAATTGTGGACATTGCCTTCCCCGCGGTGTCACCTGGGGTACCTATTTTCATAACCCGTGACATAAAAATTCTGCTAGGACATTAATATTCTGCTAGAACATTTTAATGCAAAAATCGGAAGGGAAAATATTCAGCCTTTATGAAGAAACATCCGATAACGGCATGAGGTTGATTGACTTCGAGGTAGCAGCCGCACCAGATTGAAGCATCGCAATCG